>NW_027509097.1:18487500-18490000 GCF_051911475.1 Siphateles boraxobius
TCTTTCTTTCTTTCTAACTAATCTTTCTTCTTTCTTTCTTTCTAACTAATCTTTCTTCTTTCTTTCTTTCTTTCTTTCTTTCTAACTAATCTTTCTTCTTTCTTTCTAACTAATCTTTCTGCTTTCTTTCTAACTAATCTTTCTTCTTTCTTTCTTTCTTTCTTTCTTTCTTTCTTTCTTTCTTTCTTTCTTTCTTTCTTTCTTTCTTTCTTTCTTTCTTTCTAACTAATCTTTCTTCTTTCTTTCTTTCTTTCTTTCTTTCTTTCTTTTTCTTTCTTTCTTTCTAACTAATCTTTCTTCTTTCTTTCTTTCTTTCTAACTAATCTTTCTTCTTTCTTTCTTTCTAACTATTCTTTCTTCTTTCTTTCTTTCTTTCTTTCTTTCTTTCTTTCTTTCTTTCTTTCTTTCTTTCTTTCTTTCTAACTAATCTTTCTTCTTTCTTTCTTTCTTTCTTTCTTTCTTTCTTTCTTTCTTTCTTTCTTTCTTTTTCTTTCTTTCTTTTTCTTTCTTTCTTTTTCTTTCTTTCTTTTTCTTTCTTTCTTTCTAACTAAGCTTTCTTTCTAACTAATTCTTTCTTTCTTTCTTTCTAACTAATCTTTCTTCTTTCTTTCTTTCTTTCTAACTAATCTTTCTTCTTTCTTTCTTTCTTTCTTTCTTTCTTTCTTTCTTTCTTTCTTTCTTTCTTTCTTTTTCTTTCTTTCTTTTTCTTTCTTTCTTTCTAACTAATCTTTCTTCTTTCTTTCTTTCTTTCTAACTAATCTTTCTTTCTTTCTTTCTAACTAATCTTTCTTCTTTCTTTCTTTCTAACTAATCTTTCTTCTTTCTTTCTTTCTTTCTTTCTTTCTTTCTTTCTTTCTAACTAATCTTTCTTCTTTCTTTCTAACTAATCTTTCTTCTTTCTTTCTAACTAATCTTTCTTCTTTCTTTCTTTCTTTCTTTCTTTCTTTCTTTCTTTCTAACTAATCTTTCTTCTTTCTTTGTTTCTTTCTTTCTTTTTCTTTCTTTCTTTCTAACTAATCTTTCTTCTTTCTTTCTTTCTTTCTTTCTAACTAATCTTTCTTCTTTCTTTCTTTCTAACTATTCTTTCTTCTTTCTTTCTTTCTTTCTTTCTAACTAATCTTTCTTTCTAACTAATTCTTTCTTTCTTTCTTTCTAACTAATCTTTCTTCTTTCTTTCTTTCTTTCTTTCTTTCTTTCTTTCTTTCTTTCTTTCTTTCTAACTAATATTTCTTCTTTCTTTCTTTCTTTCTTTCTTTCTTTCTTTCTTTCTTTCTTTCTTTCTTTCTTTCTTTCTAACTAATATTTCTTCTTTCTTTCTTTCTTTCTTTCTTTCTTTCTTTCTTTCTTTCTAACTAATATTTCTTCTTTCTTTCTAACTAATATTTCTTCTTTCTTTCTTTCTAACTAATCTTTCTTTCTTTCTAACTAATCTTTCTTTCTTTCTTTCTTTCTTTCTAACTAATCTTTCTTCTTTCTTTCTTTCTTTCTTTCTAACTAATCTTTCTTCTTTCTTTCTTTCTTTCTTTCTTTCTTTCTTTCTAACTAATCTTTCTTCTTTCTTTCTTTCTTTCTTTCTAACTAATCTTTCTAACTAATTATTTCTTTCTTTCTTTCTAACTAATCTTTCTTCTTTCTTTCTTTCTTTCTTTCTTTCTTTCTTTCTAACTAATCTTTCTTTCTAACTAATTCTTTCTTTCTTTCTTTCTAACTAATCTTTCTTCTTTCTTTCTTTCTTTCTTTCTTTCTTTCTTTCTTTCTTTCTTTCTTTCTTTCTTTCTTTCTTTCTTTCTTTCTTTCTAACTAATATTTCTTCTTTCTTTCTTTCTTTCTTTCTTTCTAACTAATATTTCTTTCTTTCTTTCTTTATTTCTAACTGATATTTCTTCTTTCTTTCTTTCTTTCTAACTAATCTTTCTTTCTTTCTTTCTTTCTAACTAATCTTTCTTCTTTCTTTCTAACTAATCTTTCTTCTTTCTTTCTTTCTTTCTTTCTTTCTTTCTTTTTTACTTTTTCTTTCTTTCTTTCTAACTAATCTTTCTTCTTTCTTTCTTTCTTTCTAACTAATCTTTCTTCTTTCTTTCTTTCTAACTAATCTTTCTTCTTTCTTTCTTTCTTTCTTTCTTTCTTTCTAACTAATCTTTCTTCTTTCTTTCTTTCTTTCTTTCTTTCTAACTAATCTTTCTTTCTAACTAATTCTTTCTTTCTTTCTTTCTAACTAATCTTTCTTCTTTCTTTCTTTCTTTCTAACTAATATTTTTATAGTTTAATGTTGTATTGAGTTGGGATCTAGAGATGTTTTTGTTTTTGTGATGGAGTTCCCATCGTGGTGACGAGTGGAGCCTGCAGTTGGGCGGAGAACAGGCGCTGAACAGATTAAGCTGTGGTATTTATTGAGGGTGGAGGTGTCCAACATCGGTGTGGTGGAGGAGTCACAGTTCTGCTGTCTGACAGCTACGAGGAGCTCAGTGTTCCTGCAGCTCTACACCTCGACATCACTGCT
>NW_027509097.1:18495000-18610000 GCF_051911475.1 Siphateles boraxobius
TCTTTCTTCTTTCTTTCTTTCTTTCTTTCATTCTTTCTTTCTTTCTTTCTTTCTTTCTTTCTAACTGATATTTCTTCTTTCTTTCTTTCTAACTAATCTTTCTTTCTTTCTTTCTTTCTAACTAATCTTTCTTCTTTCTTTCTAACTAATCTTTCTTCTTTCTTTCTTTCTTTCTTTCTTTCTTTCTTTCTTTCTTTTTTTCTTTCTTTTTTACTTTTTCTTTCTTTCTTTCTAACTAATCTTTCTTCTTTCTTTCTTTCTTTCTAACTAATCTTTCTTCTTTCTTTCTTTCTTTCTTTCTTTCTAGCTAATCTTTCTTCTTTCTTTCTAACTAATCTTTCTTCTTTCTTTCTTTCTTTCTAACTAATCTTTCTTATTTCTTTCTTTCTTTCTTTCTTTCTTTCTTTCTAACTAATCTTTCTTCTTTCTTTCTTTCTTTCTTTCTAACTAATCTTTCTTCTTTCTTTCTTTCTTTCTTTCTTTCTTTTTCTTTCTTTCTTTCTAACTAATCTTTCTTCTTTCTTTCTTTCTTTCTAACTAATCTTTCTTCTTTCTTTCTAACTAATCTTTCTTCTTTCTTTCTTTCTTTCTTTCTTTCTTTCTTTCTTTCTTTCTTTCTAACTAATCTTTCTTCTTTCTTTCTTTCTTTCTTTCTTTCTTTCTAACTAATCTTTCTTTCTAACTAATCTTTCTTCTTTCTTTCTTTCTTTCTAGCTAATCTTTCTTCTTTCTTTCTAACTAATCTTTCTTCTTTCTTTCTTTCTTTCTTTCTTTCTTTCTTTCTTTCTAACTGATATTTCTTCTTTCTTTCTTTCTAACTAATCTTTCTTTCTTTCTTTCTTTCTAACTAATCTTTCTTCTTTCTTTCTAACTAATCTTTCTTCTTTCTTTCTTTCTTTCTTTCTTTCTTTCTTTCTTTCTTTCTTTCTTTTTTTCTTTCTTTTTTACTTTTTCTTTCTTTCTTTCTAACTAATCTTTCTTCTTTCTTTCTTTCTTTCTTTCTTTCTTTCTTTCTTTCTTTCTTTCTTTCTTTCTAACTAATCTTTCTTCTTTCTTTCTTTCTTTCTTTCTTTCTTTCTTTCTAACTAATCTTTCTTCTTTCTTTCTTTCTTTCTTTCTTTCTTTCTTTCTAATCTTTCTTCTTTCTTTCTTTCTTTCTTTCTTTCTTTCTTTCTTTCTAACTGATATTTCTTCTTTCTTTCTTTCTAACTAATCTTTCTTTCTTTCTTTCTTTCTAACTAATCTTTCTTCTTTCTTTCTAACTAATCTTTCTTCTTTCTTTCTTTCTTTCTTTCTTTCTTTCTTTCTTTCTTTCTTTCTTTCTTTCTTTCTTTCTTTCTTTCTTTCTTTCTTTCTTTCTTTCTTTCTTTCTTTCTTTTTCTTTCTTTCTTTCTAACTAATCTTTCTTCTTTCTTTCTTTCTTTCTTTCTAACTAATCTTTCTTCTTTCTTTCTTTCTTTCTAACTAATCTTTCTTTCTAACTAATTCTTTCTTTCTTTCTAACTAATCTTTCTTCTTTCTTCTTTCTTTCTTTCTTTCTTTCTTTCTTTCTAACTAATCTTTCTTTCTTTCTTTCTAACTAATCTTTCTTATTTCTTTCTTTCTTTCTAGCTAATCTTTCTTCTTTCTTTCTAACTAATCTTTCTTCTTTCTTTCTTCTTTCTTTCTTTCTAACTAATCTTTCTTTCTAACTAATCTTTCTTCTTTCTTTCTTTCTTTCTTTCTTTCTTTCTTTCTTTCTTTCTTTCTTTCTTTCTTTCTTTCTTTCTTTCTTTCTTTCTTTCTTTCTTTCTTTCTTTCTTTCTAACTAATCTTTCTTTCTTTCTTTCTTTCTAACTAATCTTTCTTCTTTCTTTCTTTCTTTCTTTCTAGCTAATCTTTCTTCTTTCTTTCTAACTAATCTTTCTTCTTTCTTTCTTTCTTTCTAACTAATCTTTCTTATTTCTTTCTTTCTTTCTTTCTTTCTTTCTAACTAATCTTTCTTCTTTCTTTCTAACTAATCTTTCTTCTTTCTTTCTTTCTTTCTTTCTGACTAATCTTTCTTCTTTCTTTCTTTCTTTCTTTCTTTCTTTCTTTCTTTCTTTCTTTCTTTCTTTCTAACTAATCTTTCGTCTTTCTTTCTTTCTTTCTAACTAATCTTTCTTCTTTCTTTCTTTCTTTCTTTCTTTCTTTCTTTCTAACTAATCTTTCTTCTTTCTTTCTTTCTTTCTTTCTAACTAATCTTTCTTTCTAACTAATTCTTTCTTTCTTTCTTTCTAACTAATCTTTCTTCTTTCTTTCTTTCTTTCTAGCTAATCTTTCTTCTTTCTTTCTAACTAATCTTTCTTCTTTCTTTCTTTCTTTCTTTCATTCTTTCTTTCTTTCTTTCTTTCTTTCTTTCTAACTGATATTTCTTCTTTCTTTCTTTCTAACTAATCTTTCTTTCTTTCTTTCTTTCTAACTAATCTTTCTTCTTTCTTTCTAACTAATCTTTCTTCTTTCTTTCTTTCTTTCTTTCTTTCTTTCTTTCTTTCTTTCTTTCTTTCTTTTTTTCTTTCTTTTTTACTTTTTCTTTCTTTCTTTCTAACTAATCTTTCTTCTTTCTTTCTTTCTTTCTAACTAATCTTTCTTCTTTCTTTCTTTCTTTCTTTCTAGCTAATCTTTCTTCTTTCTTTCTAACTAATCTTTCTTCTTTCTTTCTTTCTTTCTAACTAATCTTTCTTATTTCTTTCTTTCTTTCTTTCTTTCTTTCTTTCTAACTAATCTTTCTTCTTTCTTTCTTTCTTTCTTTCTAACTAATCTTTCTTCTTTCTTTCTTTCTTTCTTTCTTTCTTTCTTTCTTTTTCTTTCTTTCTTTCTAACTAATCTTTCTTCTTTCTTTCTTTCTTTCTAACTAATCTTTCTTCTTTCTTTCTAACTAATCTTTCTTCTTTCTTTCTTTCTTTCTTTCTTTCTTTCTTTCTTTCTTTCTAACTAATCTTTCTTCTTTCTTTCTTTCTTTCTTTCTTTCTTTCTTTCTAACTAATCTTTCTTTCTAACTAATCTTTCTTCTTTCTTTCTTTCTTTCTAGCTAATCTTTCTTCTTTCTTTCTAACTAATCTTTCTTCTTTCTTTCTTTCTTTCTTTCTTTCTTTCTTTCTTTCTAACTGATATTTCTTCTTTCTTTCTTTCTAACTAATCTTTCTTTCTTTCTTTCTTTCTAACTAATCTTTCTTCTTTCTTTCTAACTAATCTTTCTTCTTTCTTTCTTTCTTTCTTTCTTTCTTTCTTTCTTTCTTTCTTTCTTTCTTTCTTTCTTTCTTTCTTTCTTTTTTTCTTTCTTTTTTACTTTTTCTTTCTTTCTTTCTAACTAATCTTTCTTCTTTCTTTCTTTCTTTCTTTCTTTCTTTCTTTCTTTCTTTCTTTCTTTCTTTCTTTCTTTCTAACTAATCTTTCTTCTTTCTTTCTTTCTTTCTTTCTTTCTTTCTTTCTTTCTTTCTTTCTAACTAATCTTTCTTCTTTCTTTCTTTCTTTCTTTCTTTCTTTCTAATCTTTCTTCTTTCTTTCTTTCTTTCTTTCTTTCTTTCTTTCTTTCTTTCTTTCTAACTAATCTTTCTTTCTTTCTTTCTTTCTTTCTTTCTTTCTTTCTTTCTTTCTTTCTTTCTTTCTAACTAATCTTTCTTTCTTTCTAACTAATCTATCTTTCTTTCTAACTAATCTTTCTTTCTAATCTATATTTCTTTCTAACTAATCTTTCTTTGTTTCTAACTAATCTTTCTTTCTTTCTAACTAATCCATCTTTCTTTCTAACTAATCCATCTTTCTTTCTCTTTCTAACTAATCTTTCTTTCTTTAAACTTTAAACTTATTCAAACTCTCTGGTCCGGCTTTCTCAAGCCAACTTAAAGTTTGTCTCATCAAACTTTATTTTCTAGTTATTATTATTATTCTTCTTACTCAAATTTACAACTCTAACTCCTCCTAGAGCTTTAACTCCACATACTCCAAACTCGGCACGGACACTCAAACTGTTCTGACTCGGTATGCTATATCTTTTCTAACTGATCGGACTTACGGTTTTCCTAAAAATGACGATCAAAGTCGGAAAAAACTCCCATTGACTTAACATGGCGGAATGTTCAGATTTTCAAACTCCCCAACTGTCAAAAATTCAAATCTAAACTCCTTGAAGCCCTAGACTGAATCAAACTGCCATTCTATATACTATATGAGCCATTGAGACTCATTTAAACTAATAAACTCATCTAACTATGACACTTATCTATCTACACTTAAACTCTTAAACTCATAATAAATTAATAAACTCTAAACTTGAACTCTTAGACTAATTTAAACTTATAAACTCTAAACTCATAAACTCATACACTTATAAACTCATACACTTATAAACTCATGAATTCAAACTCTTATGAACTCAAACTCATAAATTAATAAACTCTGAACTCTTACTCATTTAAACTTATAAACTCTAAACTCATAAACTCGTACACTTATGAACTCATGAATTCATACACTTATGAACACAATCTTTCTATCTCTCTTTCTTTCTTTCTCTCTTTCTTTCTAAATAATCTTTCTATATTTCTTTCTTTCTAACTAATCTTTCTATCTTTCTTTCTTTCTTTCTAACTAATTTTACTTTCTATCTTTCTTTCTTTCTAACTAATCTTTCTTTCTTTCTAACTAATCTTTCTATCTTTCTTTCTATCTCTCTTTCTAATCTTTCTTTCTAACTAATCTTTCTTTCTTTCTTTCTTTTCTAACTAATCTATTTCTTTCTAACTAATCTTTCTTTCTTTCTTTCTAACTAATCTTTCTTTCTTTCTTTCTTTCTTTCTTTCTTTCTTTCTAATCTTTCTTTCAATCTTTCTTTTTTTCTTTCTTTCTAACTAATCTTACTTTCTAACTTTCTTTCATTCTAACTAATCTTTCTTTCTAACTAATCTTTCTTTCTTTCTAACTAATCTTTCTATCTCTCTTTCTTTCTCTCTCTCTTTCTTTCTAACTAATCTTTCTATCTATCTTTATTTCTTTCTAATCTTTCTTTCAATCTTTCTTTCTTTTTAGCAACCACCCAAAATACCTTAAAACACCCTAGCAACACCATAGCAACCACCCAAAATGCTCTAGAACACCCTAGCAACCACCCAGAACACCCTAGCAACCACCCAAAATACCTTAAATCACCCTAGCAACACCATAGCATCCACCCAAAATACCCTAGAACACCCTAGCAACACCCTAGCAACCACCAGAACACCCTAGCAACTGCATAGCAACCACCCAGAACACCCTAGCAACCACCCAAAATACCTTAAATCACCCTAGCAACACCATAGCAACCACCCAAAATACCCTAGAACACCCTAGCAACACCCTAGCAACCACCAGAACACCCTAGCAACTGCCTAGCAACCACCCAGAACACCCTAGCAACCACCCAAAATACCTTAAATCACCCTAGCAACACCATAGCAACCACCCAAAATACCCTAGAACACCCTAGCAACACTCTAGCAACCACCAGAACACCCTAGCAACTGCCTAGCAACCACCCAGAACACCCTAGCAACCACCCAAAATACCTTAAATCACCCTAGCAACACCATAGCAACCACCCAAAATACCCTAGAACACCCTAGCAACACCCTAGCAACCACCAGAACACCCTAGCAACTGCCTAGCAACCCCAGAACACCCTAGCAACTGCCTAGCAACCACCCAGAACACCATAGCAACCACCCAAAATACCTTACAACACCTTAGCAACACCATAGCAACCACCCAGAACACCATGGCAACCATCCAAAATACCTTAAAACACCCTAGCAACACCATAGCAACCACCCAAAATACCGTAGAACACCCAAGCAACACCATAGCAACCATCCAAAACACCCTAGCAACCACCTAAAATACCTTAGCAACCGCCAGGCAACCACCCAGAACACCTTAGCAACCCACTAGAAACACCCTAGCAACTTTAAATTACTTCAAACTATACTTCAAACTTTAAACTACTTTAAACTTTAAACCATTAAAACTTTAAACTTTAAACTTTAAACTACTTTAAACTTTAAACTAATTTCAACTTCAAACTACTTTAAAATTTAAACTAATTTAAACTTTAAACTAATTTAAACTTCTTCAAACTTATTGGTCCAAACTTTCACAAGCCAACTTAAAGTTTGTCTCGACGAACTTTTTCTAGTTATTATTATTTTTCTTACTAAAAATTTACAACTCTAACTCCTCCTAGAGCTTTAACTCTACATACTCCAAACTCGGCTCAGACACTCAAACTGTTCTGACTCGGTGTGCTGTATCTTTTCTAACTGATCGGACTTACGGTTTTCCTAAAAATGACGATCAAACTCGGAAAAAATCCCATTGACTTAACATGGCGGAATGTTCAGATTTTCAAACTCCCCAACTGTCAAAAATTCAAATCTAAACTCCTTGAAGCCCTAGACTGAATCAAACTGCCATTCTATATACTATGAGCCATTGAGACTCATTTAAACTAATAAACTAATCTATCTATGACACTTTTCTATCTACACTTAAACTATTAAACTCATAATAAATTAATAAACTCTAAACTTGAACTCTTAGACTCATTTAAACTTATAAACTCTAAACTCATAAACTCGTACACTTATAAACTCATGAATTCATAAACTTATGAATTCATGAAATCATAAACTCAAACTCGTACACTTATAAACTCATGAATTCATACACTTATGAACTCAAACTCATAAATTAATAAACTCTGAACTCTTACTCATTTAAACTTATAAACTGTAAACTCATAAACTCGTACACATAAACTCATAAACTTATAAACTCATGAATTCATACACTTATGAATTTTCATAAATTCATACACTTATGAACTTTTAAATTCATAAATAGTTCACCATAGCAACCACCCATAACACCCTGGCAACCACCCAAAATACCTTAAAACACCCTAGCAACACCATATTAACCACCCAAAATACCCTAGAACACCCTAGCAACTGCCTAGCAACCCCCAGAACACCCTAGCAACTGCCTAGCAACCACCCAGAACACACTAGCAACCACCCAAAATACCTTAAATCACCCTAGCAACAACATTGCAACCACCCAAAATACCCTAGAACACCCTAGCAACCACCAGAACACCCTAGCAACTGCCTAGCAACCACCCAGAACACCCTAGCAACCACCCAAAATACCTTAAATCACCCTAGCAACACCATAGCAACGCCCTAGCAACCAACAGAACACCCTAGAAACCAACCAAAATACCTTAAATCACCCTAGCAACTGCCTAGCAACCACCCAGAACACCCTAGCAACCAACCAAAATACGTTAAATCACCCAAGCAACACTATAGCAACCACCCAAAATACCCCAGAACACCCTAGCAACGCCCTAGCAACCACCAGAACACCCTAGCAACCACCCAAAATACCTTAAATCACCCTAGCAACACCATAGCAACCACCCAAAATACCCTGGAACACCCTGGCAACGCCCTAGCAACCACCAGAACACCCTAGCAACCAACCAAAATACCTTAAATCACCCTAGCAACTGCCTAGCAACCACCCAGAACACCCTAGCAACCACCCAAAATACCTTAAATCACCCTAGCAACACCATAGCAACCACCCAAAATACCCTAGAACACCCTAGCAACGCCCTAGCAACCACCAGAACACCCTAGCAACCACCCAAAATACCTTAAATCACCCTAGCAACTGCCTAGCAACCACCCAGAACACCTAACAACCACCCAAAATACCTTAAAACACCCTAGCAACACCATAGCAACCACCCAAAATGCGCTAGAGCACCCTAGCAACTGCATAGCAACCCCCAGAACACCCTAGCAACTGCCTAGCAACCACCCAGAACACCCTAGCAACCACCCAAAATACCTTAAATCACCCTAGCAACACCATAGCAACCAACCAAAATAACCTAGAACACCCTAGCAACCAACCAAAATACCCTAGAACACCCTAGCAACACCATAGCAACCACCCAGAACACCCTAGCAACCCCCAAAAATGCCTTTAAACATCCTAGCAACACCATAGCAACCACCCAAAAAAGCCTAGAACACCCTAGCAACACCATAGCAACCACCCAATACACCATAGCAACTGCCTAGCTACCACCCAGAACACCCTGGCAACCACCCAAAATACCTTAAATCACCCTAGCAACACCATAGCAACCACCCAAAATACCCTAGAACACCCTAGCAACTGCCTAGCAACCACCCAGAACACCCTAGCAACTAATATAAACTATAAACCCGGCAACCACCCAAAATACCTTAAATCACCCTAGCAACACCATAGCAACCACACAAAATGCCCTAGAACACCCTAGCAACTGCCTAGCAACCACCCAGAACACCCTAGCAACTAATATAAACTTCAAACTGCTTTAAAATTCAAACTAAATTTCCACTTTAAACTAATTTAAACTATAAACTAATTTAAACTTCAACCTACTTCAAACTACTTTAAACTTTAAACTAATTTAAACTTCTAAATACTTTTAACTTTAAACTAATTTAAACTTATTTAAACTTTAAACTAATTAAAACTATAAACTAATTCAAACTTCAAATTACTTTAAACTTCAAACTAATTTACACTTTAAACTAATTTACATATTAAACTAATGTAAACTTCAAACTACTTTAAACTTCTTTAAACTTTCTGGTCCAAACTTTCACAAGCCAACTTAAAGTTTGTCTCGACGAACTTTTTCTAGTTATTATTCTTTTTATTACCACAAAAATTTTTGACTCTAACTCCTCCTAGAGCTTTAACTCTACAAACTCCAAACTCGGCTCAGACACTCAGACTGTTCTGACTTAGTGTGCTATATCTTTTCTAACTGATCGGACTTACGGTTTTCCTAAAAATGACGATCAAACTCGGAAAAAACTCCCATTGACTTAACATTGCGGAATGTTCAGATTTTCAAACTGGCCAACTGTCAAAAATTCAAATCTAAACTCCTTGAAGCCCTAGACTGAATCAAACTGTCATTCTATATACTATGAGCCATTGAGACTCATTTAAACTAATAAACTAATCTATCTATGACACTTTTCTATCTACACTTAAACTATTAAACTCATAATAAATTAATAAACTCTAAACTTGAACTCTTAGACTCATTTAAACTTATAAACTCTAAACTCATAAACTCGTACACTTATAAACTCATGAATTCATACACTTATGAACTCATGAATTCATAATCTTATGAACTCATACACTTATGAACTCATGAATTCATACACTTATGAACTCAAACTCATGAATGAATAAACTCTGAACTCTCACTCATTTAAACTTATAAACTCATAAACTTGTACACTTATAAACTCATGAATTCATAAACTTATGAACTCATGAAATCATAAACTCATAAACTCGTACACTTATAAACTCATGAATTCATACTTATGAACTCATGAATTCATAAACTTATGAACTCTTAAACTCATAAATGAATAAACTCTGAACTCTTACTCATTTAAACTTATAAACTCTAAACTCATAAACTCGTACACTTATAAACTCATACACTTATAAACTCATGAATTCATACACTTATGAACTCAACTCATAAATCAATAAACTCTGAACTCTTACTCATTTAAACTTATAAACTCGAAACTCATATACTCGTACACTTATAAACTCATGAATTCATACTTTTAAATTCATAAATAGTTCACCATAGCAACCACCCATAACACCCTAGCAACCACCCAAAATACCTTAAAACACACTAGCAACACCCTAGCAACCATCCTAAATAGCGTAGAACACCCTAGCAACACCATAGCAACCACCCAGAACACCCTAGCAACCAACCAAAATACCTTTAAACACCCTAGCAACACCATAGCAACCACCCAGAATACCCTAGAACACCCTATCAACTGCCTAGCAACCACCCGGAACACCCTAACAACCACCCAAAATACCTTAAAACACCCTAGCAACACCATAGCAACCACCCAAAAAAGCCCTAGAACACCCTAGCAACTGCCTAGCAACCCCCAGAACACCCTAGCAACTGCCTAGCAACCACCCAAAACACCCTAGCAACCACCCAACATACCTTAAATCACCCTATTAACACCATAGCAACCACCCAAAATACCCTAGAACACCCTAGCAACACCCTAGCAACCACCAGAACACCCTAGCAACTGCCTAGCAACCACCCAGAACACCCTAGCAACCACCCAAAATACCTTAAAACATCGTAGCAACACCATAGCAACCACCCAAAATACCATAGAACACCCTAGCAACACCCTAGCAACCAACAGAACACCCTAGCAACTGCCTAGCAACAACCCAGAACACCCTAGCAACCACCCAAAATACCTGAAAACACCCCAGCAACACCATAGCAACCACCCAGCACACTCTAGCAACTGCCTAGCAACCACCCATAATACCCTAGCAACCACCCAAAATACCTTAAAACACCCTAGCAACACCATAGCAACCACCCAAAAAAGCCTAGAACACCCTAGCAACAACATAGCAACCACCCAGAAAACCCTAGCAACTGCCTAGCAACCACCCAGAACACCCTGGCAACCACCCAAAATACCTTAAATAACCCTAGCAACACCATAACAACCACCCAAAAAAGCCTAGAACACCATAGCAACCACCCAGAACACCCTAGCAACTGCCTAGCAACCACCCAGAACACCCTAGCAACCACCCGAAAGGCGTTAGAACACCCTAGCAACACCATAGCAACCACCCAGAACACCCTGGCAACTGCCTAGCAACCACCCAGAACACCCTGGCAACCACCCAAAATACCTTAAATCACCCTAGCAACACCATAGCAACCACCCAAAATACCCTAGAACACCCTAGCAACACCATAGCAATCACCAAGAACACCCTGGCAACCACCCACAATACCTTAAATCACCCTAGCAACACCATAGCAACCACCCAAAATATCCTAGAACATCCTAGCAACACCATAGCAACCACCCAGAACACCCTAGCAACCACCTAAAATACCTTAAAACACCCTAGCAACACCATAACAACCACCCAGAACACCCTAGCAACTAATATAAACTTCAAACTACTTTAAAATTCAAACTAATTTAAACTTTAAACTAATTTAAACTATAAACTAATTTAAACTTCAAACTACAAACTTCAAACTACTTTAAACTTTAAACTAATTTTAAACTTCTAACTACTTTTAACTTTAAACTAATTTAAACTTATTTAAACTTTAAACTAATTTAAACTATAAACTAATTTAAACTTCAAACTAATTTACACTTTAAACTAATTTACATATTAAACTAATGTAAACTTCAAACTAATTTAAACTTCTTTAAACTTTCTGGTCCAAACTTTCACAAGCCAACGTAAAGTTTGTCTCGACAAACTTTTTCTAGTTATTATTATTATTATTATTATTATTATTATTATTATTATTATTATTCTAACGACTATACGGGCATTTTTGGGGCTCTTAACGTGCACGAAAACTCTTGAAACTTTGCACACAGGTCAGAACCCGCGGCCATCAGGGCCGGGCTGAAGGTGGTACCCGGGCGTGGCAGGGGGGCTCGACAGCGCCCCCTGGAACGGGGTCCGAAAACTTGGTCCATAAATCAAACACGCTTGCATGTAATAATATGAAACTCGGTACACATATAGATCTCATCGGTTCATATATACTTCATGCTCTTACTTTTTACCCCAGCCCAACAGGAAGTCGGCTATTTAGGGTTGTTTGTAAAACGCATGCAATGGAATTTAAAGTACTTCTCCTAGAGAATTCAAAGAAATGCCACGAAACTCGGTCAGCATGAAGTCAAGACATTGAGGATGAAAAATTGCCAGGGGATTTTTGATATCTCGAACGGTTTGGCCGTGGCGAGGAAACGAATTTATGGCGAGAAACGTGAAACGGGAAGTGTGTTATAACTTCAGCATACATTAGCTGATCTTAATGAAACTTCAGCAGTGTGTTCGTTGTAAGAGGCCGATCACATGGATGTGACTATTGTGAGTCAAAGTTATAGCGCCACCAACTGGCAGCAGGAAGTGTGTCACTTTAAAAATGCTTTGAAATCACCCTCTTATTTTAACCCGATTTGCTTCAAACTTCATCTGTATAATGTAAATACACGGCAGATCTAGACCTGTGAAAGGATTATTGATATCTTAGATACTGGTGCCATGGCAACGCATCAAACTTTAATATTCTTTTTGGATGCTTTTGAGACTCTTAGCATGCCTGAAATTGCTTAAAATTGCATGAAACTCGACAGACAGATCACATTTATTAGCTTGTAGACATGTGCAAAGTTTCAGAAACGGGCGTGGTGCAGGGACTCAGTAGCGCCACCTTTTGACAAAAGTGGGGGGGTTAGTTTTATAGTTTTATCTACAATCATAAAACTCGGTACGCATATTGTTCAGATCAAGCCGGACAACTTTCTAATTAACTGTTATTAGCTCAGACCAAGAGGAAGTCAGATATTTTGGTTTGAATATGGTCATTTTCTCTCTCTCTCTGAGCCAATATGGCAAGCCGTTTTAACATTTAATCATTTTAACCTACTAGTCTCTATTTTCATGCTTCTAGTACTTATTTTTTAGATACTAGTATCTATTCCATTAAGTACTAGTACTTATTCATTAGCGACTAGTGCTTATTCTTTAGTACTAGTGCCTATTCTTTAGATACTAGTGCTTATTCTTTAGATATTCTTTTGAATACGTATTAGTAGCTAATGAATAAGTACTGGTATCTATTTAATAGGTACTAGTATCTAATGACTTAGTACTAGTATTTATTGAATAAATGCTAGTATCTATTAATAGGTACTAGTATCTAAAAGGTCATTTTCTCTCTCTCTCTCTCTGAGCCAATATGGCAAGCCGTTTTAACATTTTATCATTTTAACCTACTAGTCTCTATTTTCATGCTACTAGTACTTATTTTTTAGATACTAGTATCTATTCCATTAAGTACTAGTACTTATTCATTAGCGACTAGTGCTTATTCTGTTTAGAATATTAAAAGTACTTATTCAATTTTTATGCTTATTTATATTTTCAGAGCAGAAAATCCGAATTTTCTGCTTATTCAATATTGCATCTAAAATGGAAGTGACTTGACGTGTGTGTCTGTGTGTGTGTGTGTGTGTGTGTGTGTGTGTGTGTGTGTGTGTGTGTGTGTGTGTGTGTGTGTGTGTGTGTGTGTGTGAGAGAGAGATTGTGTCTGTTACAGTGACAAGAGTTTAACCCTTTAAGGCCTTGTTTTTTGGATATATATCTTTTTTTATTAAAAAAAAGGTGCATACAACCCATATCTTTTAAATGTATTGTTTGCTTTAAATTAAAAAAAGATTGTATGTTTGGTAATTGAACCTAAATAAATTTAAAATTAATGTGCTATATTTCAGATCAATATATTTGTTTTCCTTCATTTTAATCAACACTAACTTTATTCTCATCTGAATTATGAATAACTTATTTCTGTATAAAATAAAAAATCCCGAATAATCCAGACCAACCAGAGCGCACTATTTCTACAACATCATCAGTGCTGAAGCGGAAGTACCAGAGCCGTTCGGCAGATAGCCAGCAGATATTTTGTGTCACGTCATGCACAATAACCCTAAAGGCACCAGGGTGGCGGTGCCACCGGCTTTTTATATATATATATATATATATATATATATATATAAATATAGCTGCGAGCAGCGATGAAGGGCCAAAGCCGGCGGTACCGCCACCCTGGTGCCTTTACTAAAGGCACCGGGGTTGCAGTGCCACCGGCTTGAACCCGTAATCGCTGCTCGCAGCTATATTTATTATTATTATTATTATTCTAACGACTATACGGGCACTTTTGGGGCTCTTAACGTGCACGAAAACTCTTGAAACTTTGCACACAGGTCAGAACCCGCGGCCATCAGGGCCGGGCTGAAGGTGGTACCCGGGCGTGGCAGGGGGGCTCGACAGCGCCCCCTGGAACGGGGTCCGAAAACTTGGTCCATAAATCAAACACGCTTGCATGTAATAATATGAAACTCGGTACACATATAGATCTCATCGGTTCATATATACTTCATGCTCTTACTTTTTACCCCAGCCCAATAGGAAGTCGGCTATTTAGGGTTGTTTGTAAAACGCATGCAATGGAATTTAAAGTACTTCTCCTAGAGAATTCAAAGAAATGCCACGAAACTCGGTCAGCATGAAGTCAAGACATTGAGGATGAAAATTGCCAGGGGATTTTTGATATCTCGAACGGTTTGGCCGTGGCGAGGAAACACATTTATGGCGAGAAACGTGAAACAGGAAGTGTGTTATAACTTCAGCATACATTAGCTGATCTTAATGAAACTTCAGCAGTGTGTTCGTTGTAAGAGGCCGATCACATGGATGTGACTATTGTGAGTCAAAGTTATAGCGCCACCAACTGGCAGCAGGAAGTGTGTCACTTTCAAAATGCTTTGAAATCACCCTCTTATTTTAACCCGATTTGCTTCAAACTTCATCTGTATAACGTAAATACACGGCAGATGTAGACCTGTGAAAGGATTATTGATATCTTAGATACTGGTGCCATGGCAACGCATCAAACTTTAATATTCTTTTTGGATGCTTTTGAGACTCTTAGCATGCCTGAAATTGCTTAAAATTGCATGAATTTGCATTTATTAGCCTGTAGACATGTGCAAAGTTTCAGAAACGGGCGTGGTGCAGGGACTCAGTAGCGCCACCTTTTGACAAAAGTGGGGGGGTTAGTTTTATAGTTTTACCTACAATCATAAAACTCGGTACGCATATTGTTCAGATCAAGCCGGACAACTTTCTAATTAACTGTCATTAGCTCAGACCAAGAGGAAGTCAGATATTTTGGTTTGAATATGGTCATTTTCTCTCTCTCTCTCTCTGAGCCAATATGGCAAGCCGTTTTAACATTTAATCATTTTAACCCACTAGTCTCTATTTTCATGCTTCTAGTACTTATTTTTTAGATACTAGTATCTATTCCATTAAGTACTAGTACTTATTCATTAGCGACTAGTGCTTATTCTTTAGTACTAGTGCCTATTCTTTAGATACTAGTGCTTATTCTTTAGATATTCTTTTGAATACGTATTAGTAGCTAATGAATAAGTACTGGTATCTATTTAATAGGTACTAGTATCTAATGACTTAGTACTAGTATTTATTGAATAAATACTAGTATCTATTAATAGGTACTAGTATCTAAAAGGTCATTTTCTCTTTCTCTCTCTCTGAGCCAATATGGCAAGCCGTTTTAACATTTTATCATTTTAACCTACTAGTCTCTATTTTCATGCTACTAGTACTTATTTTTTAGATACTAGTATCTATTCCATTAAGTACTAGTACTTATTCATTAGCGACTAGTGCTTATTCTGTTTAGAATATTAAAAGTGCTTATTCAATTTTTATGCTTATTTATATTTTCAGAGCAGAAAATCCGAATTTTCTGCTTATTCAATATTGCATCTAAAATGGAAGTGACTTGACGTGTGTGTCTGTGTGTGTGTGTGTGTGTGTGTGTGTGTGTGTGTGTGTGTGTGTGTGTGTGTGTGTGTGTGTGTGTGTGTGTGAGAGAGAGAGAGAGATTGTGTCTGTTACAGTGACAAGAGTTTAACCCTTTAAGGCCTTGTTTTTTGGATATATATCTTTTTTTATTAAAAAAAGTGCATAAAACCCATATCTTTTAAATGTATTGTTTGCTTTAAATTAAATTAAGATTGTATGTTTGGTAATTGAACCTAAATAAATTTAAAATTAATGTGCTATATTTCAGATCAATATATTTGTTTTCCTTCATTTTAATCAACACTAACTTTATTCTCATCTGAATTATAAATAACTTATTTCTGTATAAAATAAAAAATCCCGAATAATCCAGACCAACCAGAGCGCACTATTTCTACAACATCATCAGTGCTGAAGCGGAACTACCAGAGCCGTTCGGCAGATAGCCAGCAGATATTTTGTGTCACGTCGTGCACAATAACCCTAAAGGCACCAGGGTGGCGGTGCCACCGGCTTTGGCCCGTAATCGCTGCTCGCAGCTATATTTATTCTTATTATTGGCAGGTAATACATAAAGCTGTTTTTATGTATTTTCTTGTGTAGAAAATGACCGACACGGGAGTGGTGATGCGAGAAGGTTGCAAGAAGAAATAGAGGGACTAACAGTCAGCATTAAAAGGCGTACACAGCGTCTGTACAGTCAAACAGGTGAAACACAAACATTGGGAATTTACCATGTTATTTTTTAACTATTATATTATTATATGTCACATTGCATGTGCATATTTTTTGTAGCTAAAAAAGTGCTATAATGCCTAACATTTTTATTTTATTTTATTCAGATAGCAACAAGCGGCGCCATTCTTTGCGTCTCAGAAGGAGTGAGGAGAAGAAGAAGCTAGCGGCTGCCGTGGAAGAATACAACAGCATAGCAGACCCATCCCAGCAGCTTGGCTCAGTCGAAATCTTCTTTACAGCTGAGACTGTTGCTTGGCCGTGGCAAATCCCTTGCAGTACTGGTATGTTCTATATAACAGGGAAATTCAATTATGTTCCCAGAGAGCCACAACCAGCAGAGTTCAGTTCCAACCCCAGGGATTAAAGTTCTCTGTCGCTACGACGGATTTCCGTTAATTGCAGCGAGTCTATGACCTATTTCCGTCAATTGCAGGGTTCCCGTCTGTCCTTAATGTTCCTTAATGTCCTAAATTCACTTTTCATAATTTTAAGGCCGTAAATAGGCTTTCATTTCTCAAATAGTGTGATAAATGTCTTAATTTTAGTTTGAATAGATCTTAAATTAAGGAAAGACGAGGTGTATTCACCCTGCTGAGGGGGATGTGATAAAGCCTGGATTGGAGTGAAAGCACGTTCCTCTCTCCACTCTAACATTCTGTAATCACTTCGCTTATGGTCCAGTCCGGGTTTTCAATTCCCGCTCACGGAAAAACTGCTCAGTGTTCACTCCATAGACAGTATAAGGTTCACTCAATTAATCTTTTTGGATAAGTGCATGTCAGCCTGTCTGTCTGTGTTGCCATGCAATGGACTGGCCATCCGTTTGGGTTGTTTCCTAAGATGCTGGCATTGACTCCCGCACCTTACCTTACTATGTGTGTGTTTTTTTGTTTTGTTTTGTTTTTACAGCATTGAGCATTGTAGCCAATCACAGCCATATATGTTGTGCCCATCACCGCAATGGCCAATCTGAGGTTTTTACGTTCGACTCCTAGGAATCACACATTAAAGGATATTATTGTGTATTGTAAAAACAATGTTAACAAAGGTCTCGAATATATCGTTAATTTATTAAATACTGCTGGCAAAATGTTAAATACATAAAACAAGAATATGTAAATTCACTTATTCAAGTTACAATAAATAACACTTATCAATTCAATAACATTTACCAGATGATCGTGTAAAGTTTTAATAATGTACAGCCTTTGTAACACCCAGGTAAAAATATTACTCCAAAATGGAATTCCAGGGGGAAAAAAGACACTCACAGTACCAATGTTTGATAATTTATTTAACATTCATTACCATAAAAGTGATTTTTAAAGTGAAAAGTAATCAATCGATTGTTAGATTTATTAGAAAACAGTAAAGAAACAGTTACATGCAATAAAAGTAGAAAAGAAAACAAGAACAACAAACAAACACAGTAACTTAACCAAGAACAGGTACAAAAACTTTACACTAAACTTTATTCTGGGAAGAAAAGATTGTAGGGCTCCCAGGTGTCCGTCCATTTCATCCCACTGCAAAACAGTAAAAAAAACTGATCATATACAATTATCGTAGTGCACTCTTATACATGCTTTATGTGATACATACCATCCTGAACAAGGCTTCCATCTCACTTTGACCTCTCCGACACCCTTTAAGTAAACATAAGCAACATTAACATACACACACACACACACACACACACACACACACACACACACACACACACACACACACACACACACACACACACACACACACACACACACACACACACACACACACACACACACACACTTCTGACAAACTTTTACAAAATATGAGTTAATTCTTACTTCCTTTGACATCCTCCTCCTTATGATCCTGTCATATGGAAATGTTTTTAATGTGGGATGTACTTGGCATTCTACAAGAGAAAAAATATTAAAGGATATAATATATCATTATGAAATGTTTACACTCATTATATATTAACAGTTCAGCAAGCAATTCTTAATAAATAGAATGCATAAATATATCTGTTTAAAGTTCCAGCTGAACTGGGTGTCCTTGCAATGGGCTGGTCACCTGAAACCCTAAAAATGAACTGAAATTAGACCATCTGAAGCACAGTTTAAGTTGAATTGGTTGTGTGGTTTGTTAATAGTGGTGCAGTGAGAGATGCAGTGAGAGGTGCAGAGGTGCAGTGAGAGATGCAGTGAGAGATGCAGTGAGTGGTGCAGTGAGAGATGCAGTGAGAGGTGCAGAGATGCAGTGAGAGGTGCAGTGAGAGATGCAGTGAGAGATGCAGTGAGAGATGCAGTGAGAGGTGCAGTGAGAGGTGCAGTGAGAGATGCAGTGAGAGATGCAGTGAGTGGTGCAGTGAGAGATGCAGAGGTGCAGTGAGAGATGCAGTGAGAGATGCAGTGAGAGATGCAGTGAGAGGTGCAGAGATGCAGTGAGAGGTGCAGTGAGAGGTGCAGTGAGAGATGCAGTGAGAGATGCAGTGAGAGGTGCAGTGAGAGGTGCAGTGAGAGATGCAGTGAGAGGTGCAGTGAGAGGTGCATTGAGAGATGCAGTGAGAGGTGCAGTGAGAGGTGCAGTGAGAGATGCAGTGAGAGATGCAGTGAGAGGTGCAGGTGCAGTGAGAGATGCAGTGAGAGGTGAAAAAAACTGATTTGCTTTTTACTGGAATGCTTTTGAATGTGAACATTACTGTACATGTGGACATACAGTTCCCAAAAACATTGGATTGCATGTTTTTCATGCAAATGCCTGTAAAACGATACTCGGTTACTAACGTAACCTCGGTTCTCTCTAGATAGGGAACGAGTATTGCGTAAGTTTAGCTTACGCTACGGGAAAGATTCATCTTCTCGAGATACTGAAGCCTCGAGTTCATTCTTACTTCCTTTGACATCCTCCTCCTTATGATCCTGTCATATGGAAATGTTTTTAATGTGGGATGTACTTGGCATTCTACAAGAGAAAAAATATTAAAGGATATAATATATCATTATGAAATGTTTACACTCATTATATATTAACAGTTCAGCAAGCAATTCTTAATAAATAGAATGCATAAATATATCTGTTTAAAGTTCCAGCTGAACTGGGTGTCCTTGCAATGGGCTGGTCACCTGAAACCCTAAAAATGAACTGAAATTAGACCATCTGAAGCACAGTTTAAGTTGAATTGGTTGTGTGGTTTGTTAATAGTGGTGCAGTGAGAGATGCAGTGAGAGGTGCAGAGGTGCAGTGAGAGATGCAGTGAGAGATGCAGTGAGTGGTGCAGTGAGAGATGCAGTGAGAGGTGCAGAGATGCAGTGAGAGGTGCAGTGAGAGATGCAGTGAGAGATGCAGTGAGAGGTGCAGTGAGAGGTGCAGTGAGAGATGCAGTGAGAGATGCAGTGAGTGGTGCAGTGAGAGATGCAGAGGTGCAGTGAGAGATGCAGTGAGAGATGCAGTGAGAGATGCAGTGAGAGATGCAGTGAGAGGTGCAGTGAGAGGTGCAGAGATGCAGTGAGAGGTGCAGTGAGAGGTGCAGTGAGAGATGCAGTGAGAGATGCAGTGAGAGGTGCAGTGAGAGGTGCAGTGAGAGATGCAGTGAGAGGTGCAGTGAGAGGTGCATTGAGAGATGCAGTGAGAGGTGCAGTGAGAGGTGCAGTGAGAGATGCAGTGAGAGATGCAGTGAGAGGTGCAGGTGCAGTGAGAGATGCAGTGAGAGGTGAAAAAAACTGATTTGCTTTTTACTGGAATGCTTTTGAATGTGAACATTACTGTACATGTGGACATACAGTTCCCAAAAACATTGGATTGCATGTTTTTCATGCAAATACCTGTAAAACGATACTCGGTTACTAACGTAACCTCGGTTCTCTCTAGATAGGGAACGAGTATTGCGTAAGTTTAGCTTACGCTACGGGAAAGATTCATCTTCTCGAGATACTGAAGCCAAAAAATTATCCTTAAAGGGTTAGTTCACCCAAAAATGAAAATTAAGTCATTAATTACTCACCCCCATGCTGTACCAACCCCGTAAGACCTTCGTTCATCTTCGGAACACAAATGAAGATATTTTTGATTAAATCTGAGAGGTGGATCACTGCTACATAGGCTGCCAGAGGGAATGAAACTTGACGGCCCAAAAAGTCATTAAAGAACATGTTTAAATATTCCATGTGCCTACAGTGGCTCAACTATAAGTTTATCAAGCGACGAGACTACTTTTTTCCCGAAAAAAAACCCATAAATAACGACTTTATTCGACTATTCCTTTTCTTCCTTGTGGGCCTGAGACGAGAGTTCAAGAGATTTCCACGACGCATGCGCGAGAACTGAGAAGAGGACGTTCTTCTTCTAATACTTCTTGTTCAGTTCTCGCGCATGCGTCGTGGAAATCTCTTGAACTCTCGTCTCAGGCCCACAAGGAAGAATGTTCTTGCGCTCTGCAAGCGCTCTGAATGGAGTGCCCATCACTTTAGGGACATAGCCATGTCTAGGTCTGAGGATGACTTTAGAGTCATTCGGTCCGAACTCAAGACACGACGCGCTGACAGACAGCACATGCAGGTCCCCTACACGTTTTACTGACGACAGTGCAATCAGAAAGACGGTTTTCAGTGATAGATATTTCAACCCCACGGTGTCTAGTGGTTCAAATGGAAAAGCTTTCAGGGCCTCGAGGACCAATGAAAGATCCCACATGGGAACCGACGGGGGGCGCGGCGGATTCATCCTTCTAGCTCCTCTAAGGAAGCGGATGGCCAACTCGTGTCTTCCCAATGACTGGCCGTGCGTCGATTCTGCGAACGCTGCCACGGCCGTCACGTATACATTGAGCGTGGATGGGGACCTTCCCTTATCCAACAGCTCTTGTAGGAAGGTGAGCAGATGTGCCACCCCGCATATCCGCGGGTCCAGACCTCTGTCGGTGCACCATCCAGAGAAAACCGACCATTTAGACGCGTAGAGCCTTCTCGTGGAAGGGGCTCTAGACTGCGTGATCGTGTTCATCTCTCCTTCTGGCAGGGCAACGAGTACCCGTTGATCAACCATGCATGCAGAGACCAGCGCTCTGGATTGGGATGCCAGATCGTGCCTCGAGCCTGAGAGAGGAGATCTGCCCTCACCGTTACGGCCACGGAGCTGTATGTGACAGCCCTGCTAGTTCCGGAAACCAAATCTGATTCTCCCAACGCGGGGCTATGAGGAGCACCGAGTGGCGCGTTTCCCTGATTCTCTTGATCAACTGTGGCAACAGAGAGACCGGAGGGAAAGCATATAGCGGGAGGCTGGGCAAAACCTGGGCCAGCGCGTCCTCGTCCTTTGAACAGACCGTCGGGCATTGAGCGTTGTCTTTTGACACAAATAGGTCGACTTCCGCTCTGCCGAATAGGCGCCACAGTTTCTGGACCGTTTGGGGTGCAGGGACCATTCCCCTGGGGGGACATTGTCCCTGGACAGTTTGTCTGGGCCGTCGTTCAAATGGCCAGGCACATGCGCCGCCCTCAGCGAGCGCAGGTGCATCTGAGACCAAATAAGGAGGCGTTCCGTCAGATTGCAGAGATTTCTGGATCTGACCCTGACGGTTTACATAGGATACCACAGACATGTTGTCCGAGCGGACAAGAACATGCTGGTCCTGTATGAACGGGAGGAAGCACTTCAGCGCGTTCTCGACCGCTATCATTTCCAGACAGTTTTTGTGAAAACCCTTCTCCTGGTCTGACCACTGGCCAAAGGCCGGTCTGCCCTCGAACAGTGCGCCCCAACCCGAGTTGGACGCGTCTGTCGAGATGACTTTACGATAAGAGATGGTTCCCATCATTACTCCCTGCTGGTACCAGTCGGCCACTAACCAGGGCTGCAGAGCTGCTATGCAGGCCTGAGTCACTCTGATTTTCTGGCCGCCAGACACCCGGCGGGACACGCGAGCATTCAACCAGCGTTGGAGCGGGCGCATGCGCAGTAGGCCCAGCTGGAGCACCGCTGCAGCTGATGCCATACAGCCCAACATCCTTTGAAATGTTTTCAAAGGGAGAAAGCTGCCCTTCTGGAAAGATGCGGCTAGGTAGTGAACACGGCGCGCGCGCTTTGTCGATAAACGAGCCGTCATGGTCACCGAGTCCAGTGCTATTCCTAAAAAGGAAATTGACTGGCTGGGCAGTAATGAGCTCTTGGTCCAGTTGACCGTGAGACCTCAGCCAATCTATCAGCCAATCGTCCAGATAGTTCATTATTCGCAGCCCCTGACTTCTCAGGGGGGCGAGCGCCGCGTCCATGCACTTTGTAAATGTACAGGGTGCCAGGGACAGGCCGAACGGCAGGACGGTGTAATGATATACCTGACCATCGAAGGCGAATCTCAAAAATTGCCTGTGACGGGGTACTATCTGAATCTGAAAATAGGCATCCTTCAGATCTAGAGAAATAAACCAGTCCCTCGGCGAACGTGCGCGAGGATTTTCCTGGTCGTAAGCATTTTGAACGGTCTTTTCGCAAGCACTTAGTTCAAATGTCTCAGATCTAGGATAGGTCTGAAGGCTCCGTCCTTCTTGGGTACGAGAAAATATCGTCTGTAAAAGCCTGACTCGCTCAGAGAAGGCGGTACCTTTTCTATAGCCCCTTTGCACAGCAGCTTTGCTATTTCTGCGTGAAGTAGGTGTGCTACTTCCGCATTCACTATCGTCGCGGTCCGGGCTTGAAAGCGCGGGGGACGGCGAATTAATTGAAGTGTATAGCCCTGCTTTATTGTGCTCAACACCCATTCTGAAATCCCTGGGATAGTTTCCCACGCAGCTATGTGAGCCGCTAGGGGGCGAATGGCCTCCGGGTTCAGGCCGCCGCCATTTGCGGGCTTGTGAAACTGAACCGGAGCCGAAAGCGCGCTCTCGGTTCTGGGCAATGGCTGCTCGCTGAAAAGCCGAAACCGGCTGATTTATGTGAGATGTCCCAATCATAAGGGATGGGGAACAGTCTTTTCTTTTTTTCTTTTTTTTTCACTTTTTGACGCGCGAGCAGCGCTCCGGGTGGGAAAGCTTCCTGTAAGCGTGAGCGCGTGTGTGCGGGCACGAGACTTACAAGTGTATTTGATGCCCCGATCATAATGGATGGGGAGCGTTTTATGAATGCCCTGCGTTTTGTGATAATACTTAAACGCGCGGGCGGAGCCCGGGGGGAGGTTAGTGTTTAGCAAGCGTGAACACACTCAGGCGGGCACGAGACTTACATTCATAACCTGCTCTCTTTTGTGAAACTGACCCGGAGCCGAAAGCGCGGCGCGCGCGCTCTCGGTTCTGGGCAATGGCTGCTCGCTGAAAGCCGAGACCGGCTGATTTATATGAGATGTCCCAATCATAAGGGATGGGGAACATTCTTTTCTTTTTTTCTTTTTTTTTCACTTTTTGACGCGCGAGCAGCGCTCCGGGCTGAAAAGCTTCCTGTAAGCGTGAGCGCGTGTGCGCGGGCACGAGACTTACAAGTGTATTTGACGCCCCGATCATAATGGATGGGGAGCGTTTTATTAATGCCCTGCGTTTTGTGATAACACTTAAAACGCGCGGGCGGAGCCCGGGGGGAGGTTTGTGTTAGCAAGCGTGAACGCACTCTGGCGGGCACGAGACTTACATCCATAACCTGCTTTCTTTTGTGAAACTTGTGGACACATTTCTTACATTCAACACTCGAGCGGCTTTTCTGCGCTTCATGAGAGTGTGCTCTGCGAGGTTCGGAGTGCTTATGTGTAGTGGTGAACACTGGGGCGTGGGCACTTTCATTACACTTACAACACCGACGGCATGAGCCGGACCAGACATTAAATACTCTTTTTGAGATTTTTCTGGGTCGCCGTGAAAACGGCGTTTGTGTGCAGGCGAGAGGGTAAACAAACCGGCTCGTTGGCTGCTAATTGAACCACTGCAGTAGCCTGTTTGAAGGGGACTGACAGGGAATAAACTTAAACACGCACGTCTTTTCGGAGGCGATGTGTCTGTTAGTAAGTTAAGCGTGAGCGCTCGTGAGCGGGCACGTAACTTACATTCTTAATCTGACATTATACTCACTTGAGATTTCTCTGGGTCGCCGCGAGAACGGCAGATGTGTGCAGGCGAGCGGGTTGCATTACCGGCTCGTTGGCTGCCAAATACACCACTGCAGTAGCCTTATCTAAGGGGACTGACATGGCGAGACATTTCGACGGCGGCGCGCAAGACCGTCCGGGTCATGCAGAGAGCTCGAGAGGGCTCTGCATGACGCGCGAACGGGGACGCGAGGGCAGGGTAGCTCTCTTGTAACGTAAAGAGAGCTAGCCGCGTGCTCGGTGGTCGAGCAGAACTGGAACAGTGTTTGTACGAGGGCGCGCGCACGAGTAGTGGACACGGGACCTACATGTAACACAGATGATGCCCGTCCGGGTCATGCAGAGAGCTCGAGAGGGCTCTGCATGACGCGCGAACGGGGACGCGAGGGCAGGGTAGCTCTCTTGTAACGTAAAGAGAGCTAGCCGCGTGCTCGGTGGTCGAGCAGAACTGGAACAGTGTTTGTACGAGGGCGCGCGCACGAGTAGTGGACACGGGACCTACATGTAACACAGATGATGCCCGTCCGGGTCATGCAGAGAGCTCGAGAGGGCTCTGCATGACGCGCGAACGGGGACACGAGGGCGGGGTAGCTCTCTTGTAACGTAAAGAGAGCTAGCCGCGTGCTCGTACGTGTCCCTCGGCCTCATTCTCAGATGCGACGGCAGTGAGGCTCGTGAGCGGCAGCTGCGCGTCGGTGAGGAGAGGCGGGGGGTGTTGAAGGCTTCGAGTCGAGCCCGCAGGGTCGACAGCGGAAGCGCTTCACAGCCGGAAGTGCGAGGCGTCTTAAAAAAGACACTCGCTGGTCTTTTAGAATAGTTTTTAGCAAGGTAAAGGATACGTCGCCGGATAGCGTAGCTCGCACGGATGGCTAAAGGTGGCGAAGACGGCCGGCTTCCTCAGCGCTCTCCTAAGCTGGCTGTCCGCTGTTCGACGGCGGCGGTGGCTTCTCTCAGATCCAGCGATGCGAAGAGCTCGCTGAAGAGACGAAAATCAGGGAAGTCAGCCTACAGCCCCTAGTGTTATACGCTAAGCCACGCCCATTCTGGCGGGCTGTGACGCTATGAAGGCGCGAGCGCCCTTCATTGGGCGTGACGTCACGCCGGGCTCACTGGTAGGCTGCAGCAGTTGCCCGCAGGGCAGCCAATGAGCACGCGAGATGACCTGCTCTAGGTCTGCTAGCTGCTGCACTGCGTTGACAAGGAACACAAAATGAAGGATAATTTTTTGGCTTCAGTATCTCGAGAAGATGAATCTTTCCCGTAGCGTAAGCTAAACTTACGCAATACGAGAGAACCTCTCGTAAGAGAACTGAAACATCAAAGTCTATGCAGTTATTGAAATGTCAACAATAGCTAGTATTTTGAAACCTGGTGTAATTTGATTGACTGCATGTACCTTGTGAAGTGAAAACAAGTGTTATTCTTTGACAGAATAATTTCATTTTGAGTCAGATTTCCAGTGTTTTGGTAAAGTTAGTGTGTGCAGAGAAAGATGTGTTCTATTTTGAAATGAAGAGTTAGTATATATTTAACAAAATGAGTATTTGAGAAGAAAATTATCCATTTGGCCAATTGTGTTTTGTAGGTGTGAGTCTGTGTTAAGAGTTTAGAAAAAGTATCTGAAGTATGGGTAAGCGCTTGTTAGCGATTGAAAAAAACTGTAATAATAACTTTATTATCAAGCCGCCATAGGATGTTTAACTCGATCAAGAATTTAAACAAGGGCTTAAATATAAGTTCCATTAATAGAATACTTGAAATTTGTTTATAACTCATTTGCCATTATTTAAAAGCATTTACATACAACAGCAACCATGCACACGGGAATAGTATGACGCCTGTACGCATTTAAACACTGTTTTACAATCAAGAAGATGTAAGTTTGAACATTGAAGGGGATTATTCCTGTTTTTGCATATTCAGTTACATACACATATTCAGCTTCATAGACATTATTGTCTATTATTAGTTATGGAATTTAACAATATTTTGCGACTTTAAAAAAAAGCCTTTTAAAAATGACATTGAAATAAGAAACTTGTGTTTTACTTTGTAGTTAGTCCAACGCTATCTCAGGACCAATTCGTACGAGTGATTAAAAGGTGGCTAATTCGTACGACCTCACTCATGTGATTTGTCTAAACCCATGTAATGGGTAGGTTTAGGGGCGGGGTCAGTGGTAGGTCATTTGTACGAATTCATACGTATTTGGTAAGTCGTAAAATATTTACGAATTAGCAAAAATCGTACGAATTAGCAAAAATCGTACGAATTTGTACGAGTGAGGTCGAATGAATTCGTACGAATTAGCCACCTCGTAAAATTCGTACGAATTGCCATGAGATCGGGTTGGTTACTCAGTTTTCATTAAAAATGCAAATACACAAAACCAGCTTGTTTATACATCCATTTTCTTTGTTTGCCTCCTGTCCTTGCATTTATTGTGGAGGAATTGTCTGTAAAACACACACAAACACACACACACACACACACACACACACACACGATATATATTTACTTAAATTTGAGTCAAAATAAAGTCAGAACTAAATCTGGATTAAAACTAAGAAATAATGCATTGACTTTACTAAAATTGGGAATATAACTTTGTTCAAGCTTAAATAGAACTTAATGCATGTTGTGCAGTTTTTGCATGAAGTGAAAAAAAAAATCACCTGCATCTTTGGGCTTAGATGGGGCAGCATGACTGTTCTGGCAGTGAGAAGAAGGGTTTGTAGAAGGGTTTGTAGATGGAAGATTTGAATCATAGAAAGAAGGAGGAGGGGTGATGCAAGAGGAGGTAGGAGTAGGGGTGGGGGAAAATGGTGTAGGAGGAGGAGTGGGGAAAGAAGAGGTAGGAGGAAGAAGGGTGATGTAAGAGGAGGTAGGATGAGGAAAGTTGGAGGAAGAAGATGGAGGAGGAGGAGGAGGAGGAGGAGGAATGGTGTAGAAAGAGGAGGACGGAGGAGGAAGGTTAGAGGAAGAAGATGGAAGAGGAGGAAGAAGGGTGTAGAAAGAGGAGGAAGGAGGAATGCTGGAGGAGGAAGATGGAGGAGGAGGAAGGGTGTCAAAAGAGGAGGAAGGAGGAGGAAGGCTGGAGGAAGAAGATGGAGGAGGAGGATGAGGAAGGCTGGAGGAAGAAGATGGAGGATGGCTGGAGGAAGAAGATGGAAGAGGAGGAAGAAGGGTGTATAAAGAGGAGGAAAGAGGAAGGCTGGAGGAAGAAGATGGAGGAGGAAAGGTGTAGAAAGAAGATGGAGGAGGAAGGCTGGAGGAAGAAGATGGAGGAGGAGGAGGAAGGCTGGAGGAAGAAGATGGAGGAGGAGGATGGCTGGGGGAAGAAGATGGAGGAGAAGGAGGAAGGGTGTAGAAAGAGGAGAAAGAAGGAGGAAGGGTGGTGGAAGAAGATGGAGGAGAAGGAGGAAGGGTGTAGAAAGAGGAGAAAGAAGGAGGAAGGGTGGTGGAAGAAGATGGAGGAGGATGAGGAAGGCTGGTGGAAGAAGATGGAGGAGGAGGATGAGGAAGGCTTGAGGAAGAAGATGGAGGAGGAGGAGGAGGAAGGCTGGAGGAAGTAGATGGAGGAGGAGGATGAGGAAGGCTGGAGGAAGAAGATGGAGGAGGAGGATGAGGAAGGCTTGAGGAAGAAGATGGAGGAGGAGGATGAGGAAGGCTTGAGGAAGAAGATGGAGGAGGAGGATGAGGAAGGCTGGAGGAAGAAGATGGAGGAGGAGGATGAGGAAGGCTTGAGGAAGAAGATGGAGGAGGAGGATGAGGAAGGCTGGAGGAAGAAGATGGAGGAGGAGGATGAGGAAGGCTGGAGGAAGAAGATGGAGGAGGAGGATGAGGAAGGCTTGAGGAAGAAGATGGAGGAGGAGGATGAGGAAGGCTTGAGGAAGAAGATGGAGGAGGAGGATGAGGAAGGCTGGAGGAAGAAGATGGAGGAGGAAGGGAGGAAGTCTGGTGCTGGCAGACAGTTTCAGCAGTACTGGTGTGGGTTTGAATCCTCTGGTAATCTATGAGAATTTTTTTGAAAGAAAATTAGAAAACATTTCTTTGAATTTTGCATGTTTAGATCATATGAACGAAATACTTACTTTTAATAAAACATTAATAAAGGCTAGTCATCCTTTCAAAGATGGTTTGATTTGGTCCAACTGCAAATGGACCCATTGAAGTGATGACTTCAGCCACAAACCCATTTTTTTTTTCTTTAGAAATTAAGAGAATTGGTTTATAGCCAAGTATATCCAATTTATTGACCTGTAAAACAAATGCACAGACAGTCAATAAATATCTATGTATTCATAATGGTAAGCAGGGACTTATCAGACAATTCTGTAGCAAAACAACTGGATTATCAAAGTAAAAAAGAAAGGTGTCTAAATGTTTAATTGAGAAATGTAGCAACTCATAATGTAATAACTGCAGGAAATGTAAAAACTGCACATAATGAAATAAGTATTACATATTGGAATAAAATGTTCATGATGTAATAATTTTCTCAAAATGTAATAAAATCTTGAGCTCATAATAACAATTTTTACATTTTGAGAAATATATTAAATTATAAACTTACCGAAACAAATAATATTTCCATTACTGTAATAACTTTTAAAACATAAAAATATTAGTATCACCTTACAGTACATTTAAAAAATCTAAATCCAGTCTTAAACGGCCTGCAAAATGCAACATTGAAATATTCATGCAATTGTTATTACATATGTTTATTTAACAAAAAACATTTGTATTCCTTGTTTTTTTTTTTGTGTGTGTGTGTGTGTGTGTGTGTGTGTGTGTGTGTGTGTGTGTGTGTGTGTGTGTTTGATTGTGTGTGTGTGTACATCATGTTACACAGAGCGCAATTTAAGCAAACATTTATTCACTTTAATACAAGTTACAACAAAACAAAGCCTGAATGTACATCAGAGGGCATGTTGAAAAATACAGTACAATTTAAAATCATGTACAGTGGTTATAAAAAGTGTTGCATTTTGCAGGTAGTTTAAGACTGGATTTAGATTTTTTAAAATGTACTGTAAGGGAATACTAATATTATGTTTTAAAAGCTATTACAGTAATGAAAATATGATATGCTTTGGTACATTTCTCAAACTGTAAAAATTGTTATTACATTACGTGCTCAGGATTTCATTACGTTTTGAGAAAATGATTACAGTATGAACATTTTATTACAACCATTATGAGTGACTACAAGTAAGAAAAAAAATATATATATATAAATTAACAGATTTTTACTATTTAATTATTCAGTTTTATAAATACAGGTCCTTCTCAAAAAACTAGCATATTGTGATAAAGTTCATTATTTTCCATAATGTAATGATAAAAATTAAACTTTCATATATTTTATATTCATTGTCTGTGTGGAAGTCTGTGGGAAGGAAAAAGTGTGGCAAAAAACGCAGAAAACGAACAGTATTTATATCGTTTTTACCTCTTGTAACCACAGCCACGTCCAAGTGATCTGAAGGCGTGGGTGCTTCGGTCTGTGCAAGCGCCGTAAAGTGCTGGAAGTGATCTCTTGTGCGTGTTCGTAACTCATTGTTTACACAGAGATTTCGGAAGTGTTACCTTTCACTGTGAAGATGTAAACATATTTACATTTACAGGAAGTCGCAATGGAAGATGATTTCAATATATCAACAGACAACGTTGAATTTTTTTTTTTTGAGTGACGTACACGCACAAGAGATCACTTCCGGCGCTTGCGCAGGCCGAAGCGCATGCGCCCTCAGATCACTTGGATGTGGCTGTGGTTACAAGAGGTAAAAACGATATAAATAATGTTCGTTTTCTCACACAAACCGCTCGTTTCGTGTCTTAGGCCATCAATGTGTACTTACATTTACGAGTCATTAAATCATGTTTAATTTGGACTTCTCTGTGCATGCTCTTTGAGGTGGTGACCGTAGACCTGCATTATATGACTGACAGACAAGAACGGTTTGACCTAAAAATATCAAAATTGAAACTACTGCGGAAACAAAGACACCTACATCTTGGATGCCCTTGAGGTAAGCTAAAACATACAAAAATTAATTTCAAAGTGAACTATCGCTTTAACGGACCACTTGCTGCCTAGAGAGTGAACAGATGAACAGCCATGACAGAGTGAAGATGTCAATCAATTCATCACACTGTGGCAGGGGCAGACGGCAAAGCAAATCCCTCGTCAGGCTGGCCAATTATAATCCACTTATCGTGTTTGATGGTGTTTATTGTAATATGACACCATAGAGCATTGCAATTACATTTACACACATAACTAAAGTCGGCGTGAATTGAAAATTCACCCTCTTTTCCCCATCTTATTGTGAATAATTCATCCGTGGATATGTTTTGACTGGTTTTACCTTTAAGAAATCCCAGACAGCTGCTCTAGATTCGGCCGACTAAAAAAAAGGAACCAAACAGTGGATCCCTTTCTTTATTGTCATGGCAACAACTGCTGTTTCAAAGCACCAGAAACAATAGAATTTCTAACCATGTACCACTTACAAAAAAATTGCCATGGTAACCAAATTTGCCTAGAGCAAAATTCGAGCAGTTTATATGACACGTCACGGTAACTATACTTCATCTAAAACTAGTTTACCTAGAATTTGTCTCATGTTGGTATAATTAGGAGCCAAGCCCTGAAGTAGGAAAATTATTAAATTTGTCACACTTGTAGTGATTGTATGAATGGTAATCTGACCAACTTTGGGGTCTCAAGGACTAGCTCTATAGTGCCACCACCAGTTAAAAAAAATTCACATTTGAAACAATCATAACTGTTGAACTCTTTGATCAAGAAAAGTGAAACTTAGTACACCTTATTCCTCTCTTCATGCTGACCATATTCAACATTTTACTTTAAGACTCCACCCATTATAGAAGTGGCCATTTTGAAAAGTACAATTTTCAGTTTTTAAGCTTCTTTTTTAAATTTTAAATCGAATCCAAGGATACCGATTTTGCCAGGATCTAACTGGCCACCATTTTGAATTTTGTCATAAATTGCAATATCTTGTAAACGACTTGACATCAGCACAACATTCAGGTATCATCATCAGCATGTCCTGAATGTACCAGAGAAGTTTAAACCCAGCACCACCCAGTGTTCCAGACATTAAGGATTTTTACAAAAACACATCACTTTTGAAAACATTGTCCAGAATTTGTTTTCTCTGTGTCGTTTCGTTCCCTGGCTAATGCAGATTCTGACAATGTGTCATTTGTCATTTTCCTTAAATGTGCCTGTCCGCCATATTGAAGTAAATGAAAAACAGCTTTTTTGCTACACTCCTCCTACAAATTTTGTCCATAATTGGCTCAGATGATCTTTGGACCGATCCGCACAGAAATTACTGAACAGATTTTTGATATTCTCTACCGTTCCCGAAAATCTCCAAAGTTGACCCTGCATGTGTTTGTTGTCTTATGCTAGTTAGCTTAGCATGCTAATTGTTTAGCATACTAATGTTGGAAACTTTTTCCTTCAGAGACCAGGAGACGTTGGGATATATTTCAATGCAGAAGTTACTCTTTATTGAGGACTTTGCTGTTGCAATGCTGTAGTCATCCTGTCACGCAACACATACAAAAATGGGAAGAGAACTCAAGTGCAAAAACAAGGAGGATTTAATAACAAAAAAACGTACAAACACAAATCAAAAACCCACGAGGGGGAAAACATAATAAATGAACATGAAACCAACACTGACTCTGAACATAAGAACATCAACAAGGAACTGGGAAGACGTATGACAACGAACCGACAAAGACTGCATACAAGAGGAGACTTAAAAAGGGAACAAATAAAGAGGGGACAGGTGGAACAACTCAAACACTAATCAGGTAACGAGGGGGAGGGATCAACAATCACAACAGCACATGGCACAACATAACAAACACCCATGTGCAACACAAGACAGGACAGGCATGTGACATAACCCCTCCCTACGGAGCGGCTACCAGACGCTCCATCAGGCTAGGGCGGGGCAGGAGGGAAACATCAGGGCGGAACGGAAGGGACTGATCGGAGGGACTGATGGGATAGACCAGGGCGGGACAGACCAGGGCGGGACGGGAGGGACAGACCAGGGCGAAACAGAGAGTCCATAGGGCGGTGAAGGAGAAACGCAGAGTCCATCAGACGAACAGGGAAAAACACAGAGTCCATAGGGCGGTGAGGGAGAAACACATAGTCCATCGGGCGGCCAGGGCGGCGAAGAGCCCTCGGGCGGCCAGGGCGGCGAAGAGCCCTCGGGCGGCCAGGGCGGCGAAGAGCCCTCGGGCGGCCAGGGCGGTGAAGACTCCTCGGGTGGCCAGGGCGGTGCAGACCCCTCGGGCGGCCAGGGTGGAGCAGATCTTTCAGATGGCCAGGGCGGTGAAGACTCCTTGGGTGGCCAGGGGGGTGAAGACCCCTCGGGTGGCCAGGGCGGAGCAGACCCCTCGGGTGGCCAGGGCAGTGCAGACCCTTTCAGGAACAGACACCGGCTCGGGAACAGACACCGGCTCGGGAACAGACACCGGCTCGGGAACAGACACCGGCTCGGGAAAAGACACCGGCTCGGGAACAGGCACTGGCTCAGGAACAGGCACTGGCTCTGCCTCCGGCTCCGGCTCAGGAACAGGCACTGGCTCTGCCTCCGGCTCAGGAACAGACACTAGAACAGAAACAGTCACAAGGACAGACACAAACACAGACACAAACACTGGGTCCGGAACCTACATGAGCTCCAGCTCTGGAGCAGGCACTGGCTCTGCCTCCGGCTCAGGAACAGGCACTGGTTCTGCCTCCAGCTCAGGAACAGGCACTGGTTCTGCCTCCAGCTCAGGAACAGGCACTGGTTCTGCCTCCGGCTCAGGAACAGGCATAGGCTCTGCCTCTGGAACAGGCATAGCAGAGACCGGCCTCTCCAAGATCCGAGTCCGGATTCAGTTCCGGAGCTGGATGGACCGGGAGGTTCGGGCCACACCATCATCGCCAGCTCCAGCCTCGGCCCTGCCCATGCCCCTCCATAAAATGGGCCCACAGGATGACCCAAAGACCTTCCTCAAACTGTTCGAGAGGACGGCCGAGGCCTGGGGCTGGCCGCCCGCGGACTGGCCGATGCGGCTGATCCTGTTGCTGACCGGAGAAGCCCAGATCGCCGCACAAAAACTGCCAGTCCAGAACCTCCTGGTCTATGAAGACCTCCAACGCGCCATCTTGCAGCGGGTCGGACGGAACCCGGAGGAGAGCAGACAGCGGTTCCGGTCACTGGAGCTCGGGGAATCTGGCCGACCCTTCGTCTTTGCGCAGCAGCTCAGGGACGCGTACCGCAATTGGTTGATGGCCGACGGACGCGACGTCGAGTGAGTCATAGATCACGTGCTACTGGAGCAGTTCGTGGCGCGGCTTCGCTGAACCAGGCCATCCCGTTGGCGGAGGACCAGATGGTGGCATGCGCAGGGGTCGCCAAACCCCTAACAGCACAGTGATCCACAGGCCGGGGGCGCAGATGGTTGTGGCTGACTTCCTCTCCGGGAGGAGGGGGGAGAGGGGGGAGGCTGCGGTGGGGGTATCTGGCGAGTCGGGCGGTGGGGGTATGTGGCGAGGGGGGCGTGGTTCAGCGAAATCTGTAGTGGGAGAGCGAGGAAGGAGCCGAGTGGTGAGTAAGTAGGTCAAGTGCAAAATGACGAACACCTGTCTATGATTGCAGTAATTGGCGCGGGGAGACCGCCTAAAAGCCGGCTGGTGTGAGAGAGCGAGGAGAGAGAAGGACTGGGAACTTGGTACGACACGCGAGCTGAGTGCTGATAAAGTGGAATGAGAGTTATTTGATATAGTGGAAAGAGTGTTGCCTTATAGTGGAAAGAGTGTTGCCTTATAGTGGAAAGAGTGTTATTTTATATAGTGGAAAGAGTGTTCTCTCGACGTGAGTAGAGTTTATTTTAAAGCACACACAGTGCATTTTTCTGTTCTGTTTTTGACCAAATAAAAGTGTACGAGTCCCAGTCACGCTGACCCCTGTCTTCTTCCATCACATCTACACTGAACCTTCACTACAAACATTTAATAAATTTGTAATACAACACTAACCAATTGCTATTATTTCTCTAATGTGGCTCTTCAGCTATTAGGTTTGTTACAGCCTGAGCCTTATGTTTACTTGTGTGTGCTTGTATTTCTCGGGTTGATCTGGTTCTCTCTCTCTCTTTTGGACTAGGCTCTGCCCCTGCGCACCTGCAGCCAGTTCAGTGATGTTCTGGGCTGGATACATAACGAGAGAGCAGGGAGAGAAGGGCGCAGAGGTTGACCTACTACGATTTGTTTCTAGAGGCGTGATCGCTTCGATCACTGTTTCAGCTCTGTCAAGAGCTTGGCGTGCACTGAAGGAGAAGGGCTCAAATGGCGTGTCGAGAGAGCCATGTGTGCGTCATGATGTTTCCCTCTAGCCTGGCATACCAGACACACATCAAGATGTTAATTCTGGGAACTCTCCATTGGCATGCCTCAATCCGAGGGGCGGGATAAACGATTGTCTTTCTCCGCACACAATAGGATAGGGCTACAACCAACCAGAGCAACAAAGAATGTGACGTAGTCTGAGCGACGGAGTCAGAGTCAGAGCAAAGCCGTTCTTTGTTCTTGTATCAAAGAAAGTTTAACTTCAAATCCTCCAGAGTGTAAAGAACTAACTGAGTAATTAAATAATGTGTCTGGGTTAGACAGGTCAATTTAGCTCAAAAGGAATTGTCACAGGTCGGGATAGCCCCCCTCTGGCGCAGACCACTCCCTGTGAGCGTACTACCTCGAGGAGTTACCCAGAGACGCCACGAAACCAGACAAGGTATCAAGTTGAGTATGGTGTATCATTAGTGGCATGTTTCCAAGATGGCGCCGCGGATGGCTGCCTCGGTGTGGAGCTCTCCAGCTATTGTGTTGTTTTTGTTCGTTTGTTCTGCGTTTAGTCATTCTTTTCCTATCAGTTTCACCAAAGACGAACTACTGGACATTAGGAAACACACACCAGAAACCTTTTCTACAGTTTTTGATTATTCGGACGTTTTGCTGGACATTCTCGTCGGAGGGGCAGCGTTGTTGTTCAAACGCGCGTTCAGACGCAAACGCGGGAAGCGAGCCGGCGCGCTGGTTAAACTCCGCGAGCGCGGCCTGCGCACTGCACTCCCCAGTATTCATCTCGCGAATCTCCGATCCCTTCCTAACAAAACGGATGAACTTCTTCTCCTCACCCACACTAACAAGGATTTTTTAAACTCTGCTGCTTTGTGCTTCACTGAAACCTGGCTGAGTGAAGCCATACCGGACAACGCAATACATCTGCCGGGCTTCCAGCTGTTCCGAGCGGATCGCATCGCGGAGCTAACGGGGAAAACGAGAGGTGGTGGATTGTGTTTCTACATTAACGAAAGTTGGTGTTCAGATGTAACAACACTGAAGAAGATGTGCTCTCCTAATTTAGAGGCACATTTCATAAACTGTAAACCCTTCTACTCGCCTCGGGAATTTTCCTCTTTCATTCTCGTGAATGTTTACATCCCTCCAGACGCGTGCGCGAGCGCGGCGCTACAACAGCTGGCTGAACAAATATCTGAAACGGAACAAAGATACCCAGACTCTCTTTTAATCATTCTTGGGGATTTTAACAAAGCAAATCTTTCCCGTGAACTACCAAAATACAGACAGCACGTTACATGTCCCACCAGAGACAGTAATATACTGGACCACTGTTACACCACAATAAGAAATGCATATCACTCCGTCCCACGGGCAGCTTTGGGGCTCTCTGATCACTGTTTGGTTCATCTCATACCGACCTACAGGCAGAAACTGAAATCAGCTAAACCTGGAATAAGGACTGTGAAAAGATGGACTAATGAAGCAGAGCAGAATCTACAGGCCTGCTTTGATTGCACTGATTGGACTGTTTTTGAAGCTGCTACCAATGATCTGGATGAGCTCACAGATACTGTAACATCATATATAAGTTTCTGTGAGGATACATGCATTCCTACCAGGACATTCTTATCATTCACTAATGATAAACCATGGTTTACTGGGAAACTCAAACACCTTCGTCATGCCAAAGAGGATGCTTACAGAAGTGGGGATAAAATCTTGTATAACCAGGCCAGAAACAGATTGACAAAGGAGATCAGAGTTGCTAAAAGGAACTACTCTGATAAACTGAAAAACCAGTTTTCATCCAACGACCCATCATCAGTCTGGAATGGCCTGTGGAACATTACCAACTACAAGTCACCATCCCCTCGATCTGTGGACAATCAACACCTGGCTGACGATTTAAATTCATTTTACTGCCGGTTTGAAAAGCCCTCATTCACACCACACACCCGGTCTGATCTGCACTTCACACATTCAGCATCACCTCCTGTTCTCCAATTATCACTCCCCCCTCCTGCCATCCAACCTGAGCTTAAGGTCTGTGTGGAGGACGTGAGCCGAGTCTTCAAAAAACAGAAGACTAGGAAAGCCTCAGGCCCAGACGGCATCTCATCTGCTTGTTTAAAAGCCTGCGCTGACCAACTGGCCCCGGTCTTCACGCAGATCTTCAACAGATCATTGGAGCAGTGTGAAGTTCCCTGCTGCTTCAAACGCTCCACTATCATTCCTGTCCCCAAAAAACCCAAAATCACTGGACTTAATGACTACAGACCTGTCGCTCTCACGTCTGTGGTCATGAAGTCGTTTGAAAGACTGGTGCTGGCCCACCTGAAGGACATCACTGGACCCCTGCTGGATCCCTTTCAGTTTGCTTACAGAGCAAACAGGTCTGTGGATGATGCAGTCAACATGGGACTGCATTATATCCTGCAACATCTCGACAGACCAGGGACTTATGCAAGGATCCTCTTTGTGGACTTCAGTTCGGCCTTCAATACCATCATGCCTGGTCTTCTCACAGCCAAACTGACCCAGCTCTCCATACCATCCTCGATCTGTCAGTGGATCACCAGCTTCCTGACGGACCGGCAGCAGCGAGTGAGACTGGGGAAACACACATCCAAGACACTCACAATCAGCACTGGTGCTCCCCAAGGATGCGTTCTCTCCCCACTGCTCTTCTCCCTGTACACTAATGACTGCACTTCTAAAGACCCCACTGTCAAGCTCCTGAAATTTGCAGACGACACCACTGTCATCGGTCTCATCCGAAACGGTGACGAGTCTGCTTACAGACTGGAGGTTGAACAGCTGGCTGCCTGGTGCAGTTATAACAACCTTGAGCTGAACACGCTCAAAACAGTGGAGATGATCGTGGACTTCAGGAGGAACAGCTCAGCACTCCTCCCACTCACCATCATGAACAGCACTGTGGAAGCAGTGGAGTCATTCAGGTTCCTGGGCACTATCATCTCTCAGGACCTGAAGTGGGACAATCACATTGACTCCACTGTGAAAAAGGCCCAGCAGAGACTGTACTTCCTTCGCCAGCTGAGGAAGTTCAACCTGCCACAGGATCTGCTGATTCAGTTCTACTCAGCCGTCATTGAGTCTGTCTTGTGCGCTTCCATCACTGTCTGGTTTGGTTCAGCTACCAAATCAGACATCAGGAGACTACAACGGACAGTCCGGACTGCGGAGAGGATTATTGGTGCCCCCCTGCCAAACCTCCAGGACCTGTACTCTTCCAGAGTGAGGAAGAGAGCAGGTAAAATCATCACAGACTCCACTCACCCTGGACACAACCTGTTTGAACTGTTACCGTCAAGACGGAGACTCAGATCACTGGCCACAAGAACATCTCGGCACAGGAACAGTTTCTTCCCACAGGCCATTTCCCTCCTGAACAGTTAACACTCCTCCCAAGGCATATGCCTGTAAGTGCAATACTCCCACTGTTTAGTGCAATATCCCACAACTCAGGTGATACTTATATGTAGATTTATTTATTTATAATATTCAAAACACTGTAAATAGGTTCATAATCTGTAAATCTGAAAATGTCTATTCTGACTAAACCAAACTGTGATAGTTTTATTCTCATATATTTATATTTTTATTTTTTATTCTTATAATTTGTAGTATTATGTTTCATGTTGTATTTGTATATGTCCACTGGAAGCCTCAGTACCAAAACAAATTCCTTGTGTGTGCAAGCACACTTGGCAATAAAGCTCTTTCTGATTCTGATTCTGATTCTGAAGTATAAAAAGTATTTTATTGAATTAAAACTTCCTAAACTAAAACTTGGTGTCTCTTCTTCCTGGCCGCCAGGGGTGTGCGATGGAGCCGGCACTCACAGTGGATACACGCAGCGGGGCCTCTCCGGACGTCCAACGGTAAGTCACCGAACAGATTCTTGCAAGGAATTCACACCGTCGTTCTCCTCACAGTCAGAGGCCAGTAAATGAACAGATGCTTCTCAGGAGTTCACACGACAGTTCCTCTTCCCACCACCAGGGGTAAGTAATGGAGCAGATGCTTCTCAGGAGTTCACACAACAGTTCCTCTTCACACCACCAGGAGTAAGTAATGGAGCAGATGCCTCTCAGGCATTCACACAACAGTTCCTCTTCACACCACCAGGGGTAAGTAATGGGGCGGATGCTTCTCAGGTGTTCACACGACAGTTCCTCTTCACACCACCAGGGGTAAGTAATGGAGCAGATGCTTCTCAGGAGTTCACACGACAGTTCCTCTTCACACCACCAGGGGTAAGTAATGGAGCAGATGCTTCTCAGGAGTTCACACGACAGTTCCTCTTCAGGCCAACAGCATGTCCATACTCACGACAGGACTTTCTTCAGTGTGAGAAGCTCAATGGGCAGATGCTGGTTCTTGTTTAGAACAGGAGAATCAAACAGCAATATATGAATGTTTCACGAATCCTCTTCAAGTCATCAGCATTCAAATACTCACAGCAGGGGCTTGCTTCAGTGTGAGAAAGCTCGATGGACAGGAACTGGTTCTTATTTGGAACAGGAGAGTCAAACAGCAATATATGAATGTTTCACAAATCCTCTTCAAGTCATCAATATTCAAATACTCACAACAGGGGCTTGCTTCAGTGTAAGAAAGCTCAATGGACAGGAACTGGTTCTTATTTGGAACAGGAGAATCAAACAACAAGATATGAATGTTTCACGAATCCTCTTCACACTAGACAGACTGGAGCTGCAACCCTGTACAGTGCACACTCATCACACAGTAAATGGTTACTTCTGACTCAGCAATCCAGGACAGTGAGTGTAACGGCTGGGAACACGGACAGACACAAGGTGACAATCCTCACACCAGTGCATACATCAATCACTTCAAATAGTAACAGGTGTTCACTTCACACTAAGCACTGCAACTCACAGCAACTCGCAGTGAATAAGGTCTCCGCTCGTTATCCCAGCCGACTCCCTCCTCCTGAGTTGATGAAACAGCACATCCAGTCTGTACGGGAAATGCACTACACACACACCAATGACATTAAAGCTGCAACAACATCAGACATCAGATTTCAATAGGCATCATCAGAATTCAATAGGCCTCAGGGCAAACTCGCCAGACGGTTGTATACAACACCAGCGTTGAGTCAAATAATAAGGATTACCGATGGCACTTAACTGTCTCACTTCTCTGTCACTGTTGTCTCTCCTTCCCCATCCAGGTTGAATCGCCGTTTTAGACTCCTTCTCTGCCGTGGATCGCCCCTTCCCGCTCTATCCTTCTAGCTCTGCTTCTCTTCTTCACTCAAACATCCGCTTTTATGATCCCCCTCGTGAACGCCATAATTCAATCTCCGCCCATCTCGCAGCTGCCGCTCGTTTCTCCCGTTTACGGGATCCAGCTGAACTGTTTTTTTTTTTCCTGGGGCAACCGGCGGGGTGTTACATTAAATTAGCTCCCCATGGAAACAACACCGAAATAATGGTTCCGCCCTTCGTCACCTGGTGACAGAATTATTAATTAATTTATAGGGAATCACTTAAACGGCTCGCAAATGACTTTTCCAGTGTTCATTTGAACGGACCCTAACTATAAGCTCTAAAACGGATATAAATATCCAAACTATAGTGAAACACTATTTATTAGCAAGGTAACTTAGATCAGCAGTTTAAGACATTAAATCTGTAAGCACATAACACAAGACAATTATCTTTAAAATATAAACAAGACTTTATTGATTATTCTAAAACATAAAACTAACATCGAACACAAACAGATGCACACACACACACACACACACACACATTCATACGAGTTGCAGAAAGAAAGAGAGTGAGGAAAGAATGATTTTTAAGAGTGAGATGATGAATTCCCAAGTTTGTATATGGACTTATAAGACATGACCTGAACGAACCATCAATCATTAATTTAACCCTTCAATCGTTTCTTAGGCGGATTATTCAATTTTATCTCAATGCACCAGTTCAGCTAAGAGTCTGGAGTTAGGCTATACTTGCGTTTGTCTGTGCGTTTCTTTGTGAATTCCTTTTGTCGGCGTAAAAGGGTGTTTCCCGGGTTCGTTGACTGGCGGGTCCTCGTGCCTGAATATATGTCTCTGGGCAGCCAATCACGTTGTGTGTTGGTGATGGATGAAAAGTCTTTGAAGTTGAAAGCGGGCTTTGCAGTCGAATCGTTTAAACGAAACTTTGCAGCAAAACTTAACTTAGAACCGAGACTCTCAACGGAAAAGAAAAGAAAACTAAGAAAGAGAAAGAAAAGTGAGACGAGAGTAGATGGCTTGGATGAAGCTGTTAACCCATGTTCTTCTGATCTTGTTTTGGGTTCTTTTGTCTGCTGGTCTACATGGTTACTCGTCTGTCCGGTTCGTCATGGCTTCTCCATGACTTCTGTAAATTTGCTTTAGGGAACAAATTCACAAACCAAACCTCAACCCAACATAACAAAAATTATACTGAAAAACTCTCCACTGGCTTTTTCGGGTCCTAAGATTTTAAACTCAATGGTTTGTCCAACCTCTTAGATGATTCTGACCAATAAGACACTGTGTTATTTGAGAGGCGGTATTTTCGTCACCTCTCATCGTAAATCATGCGTTATCTGTGATCCCTTTACTTCTCCAGCTCTAGCAAAGAGTAAAAATGGTACAGTTTAGACATGATTCCAATTATAAAAACACGACACATTTTACACAGATTTCACTCAAGCCTTCTTAGGAATTAAGCACATATGATCGTACTGATAGGAAACAAGACACACTTTCATTCAAACATCTAATAGTTATAACAATTACATGACTTGTATGTGATCTAAGCATAATAGACACATACAGAGGTGGTAGATACAATATAGGATTATGTAGTTGAACAATGTTTGATTATAAGTCCGTAAATAATTGTTTTGGGATGATTTTATGTATTTTTATATGTAAAATCTCAGTCTCTGTGGTTTTAACAGATTTCCACCGAGGGGGCGTCAAAAGGTCCTTAAAAAGGAGGTCTGTTTTAAATCATTTGTCATGGGTTCAAACAACCTCTGCCGCTATCTTGGTGGGTTCTGAGCCGTGCCATCTCTGAACCAATCAGTCTTTTTCAAACTATCTAACTTTGACCAGTTCTTCCTCTATTAAGGCTCATCTCTTTGAAGCTTACAGGGCCATAAAGTCGTTTTGTAGACTAGCTGGAGCCGGGATCGTTACGGTTCTGGAATGTTGAGTTTTGTGTGGCATTATGTTTGAATGAATCAGAATCAGAATTTGAATGAATCACATGGAGGATTTGTTTGTGTTTGGTTCGACTTCAATTCCTACAAGACCCAAAGCCGAATCGAAAGACCGTTGTTTGCCAGCAGGAGCAGCCATTCTTGTTTTCATTTTCCTTATGTTAAGCCCGCCCACCGACTCTATACACGATCTGACTGGCCTGACCAGTTTTTGTTTTTTCCAGCTCGAAAGTCAACGGAGAGTTGCTAGACCACACTGGCTGCAAAATAATTTTTGCTGCCGCTAGGTTGCATCTAGATTTCTAGGCTAGTTTCCGTCAGCCGCTAATAAGCTGTGTTTCATTGGTGCTTGTTACAATGTTTCGTTGTTCTATGTTTGTTCATTTTGGTTCACATTATCTGTTGCCTGCTAATACGAGAGTCATGTAGTTCCAAGAATAAACAGTCAAAACTGTTATATTTTGAATCGCGTGTCTTTATGTTGTTAACGAGCACTTTAACAGTGGGGTTCATAACAGGTTAACCATAAGCTACATTAGCATTAAGTTAGCTTAGCCTGATAAACTGGTTAAAATATTAAGTAATGCTCTTGTGTGCTCTTTCTCACACTTAAGGCTCTCCTCAGCAGCCTGGTGAACCAGCATCAACTGATTGTAATCACCAGTAATGCCACAAGCCCAAACCTTTCAGGTCGTGGGTTAGAATCCTGTGTGGCACATGTCCAGACAGCAAGAGGTACTGCGGCCAGAAGTGATGCAAAATGTGATGCAATGACTTCTGACCTGTAATGCTGCTTGAATCATAATCATACACTGTTTGACCCCCTGTCTGAGCCTAGTTTCTCCCAAAGTTTTTTTTCTTCTTCTCTATTCTGTCACCTTATGGAGTTTTGGTTCATTGATCTTAATATTATCAATGTTTTATCAAAATTACCCTTAGGGTATTAACATGGGATCTCTTTCAAACATTGAAAGAGTCTGTGAAATTTAATTTCTAATGATAACAGTGGCTAAGACCCCTGTGGTCCCACTTTATATTAAGTGGCTTTAAGTACTATGTACTTACATCGAAAAATAAGTACAATGTACGTATTGTGTTCATGTTGTATTGTAAAACACTTTTGCTGCTATTGAGGTGTGATATGGGTAAGGTTACGGACAGGTGCAGTGGTATCAGTAGGTTTAAGGTTGAGTTAAGGTGTAAGAGAAGGGTCAACAGTGTAATTACACATGTAATTACATAAATTAATTACAGCTGTAATTACATGAATATATTTTCAAAATATAAGTACAATGTAAAATATATATATATATATATTTTATTTTTTTTACATTGTACTTATGTATATATTGTACTTGTGTACATTGTACTTGTGTACATATATATATATATATATATATATATATATATATATGTACACAATAAGTCCAGTGTATCAAATTAATAATTTCAATGTAAGCAAGCACATAGTACTTAAAGCCACTTAATATAAAGTGGGATCCATTTGCATTTTCACAGGAAACAAAATTAAACATTCACAAGAACAAAATTCTCCAAACTTTGTCCTCTTGGCATCATAATCAGGCTCCCAACTGAACTTAGATTTTCTCAAAATGAAAAATGTATTGTTCTCTCTTACAAGTTAAGGTACAATATGCATTTGATATTCCGATGATACAGTCGTTCACCTGCAAAACTGCAAACATGAGTTACAGACTGTGTTCTGTATTCTTATAAAATAAAAACATTGACGTGATTGCATGAGATTACTCACCTTACTGGCAAAGCGTAGATAATTCAGTGATTCATTGAAGCTTTCCTCCTCAGGTGATATATTCACAATCATCAAACTTTACAGAGGTAAAGAAATAAGACATGTTCCTAAAAACAACAACAAAATAATTATATTCTGCAAAACTGCAAAGAAAATTACATCACAGGCTATAAAACATGTATTCTACTTACATTTTGCTGTTGCCTCCGAGGCAGTTCTGGAGGAGGTGTGTGAGCTTTGAGTTACAGTAGGGAACAAAGCTGTCCTGAAAAATTGAGTAAGAAATTGATGGTGTAAAATCATTATTGTCTAGTAGGGCAGGTTAGATCCCATCCTATTAATTGTGGTTGTCACATGAATGACGGTGTGACGGCCGCTTTCAGCGGTACTTCCGCCTGTCCCGCGCCCAATTTAATGACCTGTTGTCCCGCATCGGAGCGAGGATCACCCTCGCCCTCACCCACCTAATCTGTAATTTATTTATGTTTTGATGATAAATGAAGCCAGCCTACTACAAAAGTGATTAAACTTTCCTGTGATTTTTTTTTCTCACACAACACTGTCCAGACTCGAACTATGTTCTTGCACTAAAGTATGTTGGTTGTCTTAACATTAGAATAATAATAATGTTTCAGATAATCTAGATTGGATATGGAATAAATAGCATTCAATACAAAATTAATGTCTCATATATTAAAATCAAGTTTTTATGTGATAAAATATTTACTTCACCACGTGACAGCAGCAAGCAGGCTCCTGATCGGTTAACGCGGCGCAAACTGACGCAGAAGTTCAGATTTTTCAACTCGGGGGGCAGACGCGAATTCGCGTCAAATGCGTGAATGCATAAAAAGCACTAAATAAAATAATTTGCATAACGTGCCAGACGCTCAATTCGCGCCATTCACGCAAACTTGACGCTCGAATGTGGCCTACCGCGCCGCGCTCTACGCCTCATTCGCGCCGCAGGAATTTTTTACACGCGTAACGCATCTTTGCATTGACTTAACATTGAAATCACTCGCGCCAGACACTCTATTTGCGTCTTGTGTGAACGCACCATAAGGCGGAGTTTATGCCACCTGGGTACGCATCAATATTGAAATAGCATTGTGGGTGTGCGCAAAGCTCTGCTGGAGGTATGAACCTAGCTGTTTGGCTAATTTTGCTGCTAGCGCATATGCACTATTTCAGTGTGTATGTATTCTTTGAAGTCAGGTTATGGTCAGGATTGGTGCGACTTTGGTGTTGGGTGCTGACTGTCTTTCACTCCAGTTATGTCAATTCCAGCGGATTAATGGTTGTTTTGGTGTGACCCCCGGTAACTTATGCTTCTATCTTATTGCATCTCATGTGGATGCTCAGATGGAACACCTGCATATTTGTGGTATTCCTATTATAGACAAAGCTGTGAGTAACCGAATAATCTGTGGGTTAGGCAATCTATTACTGGGTATGTATATCTAATCCCTTGAGTATTATGGGGTTGGGTGTTTTTGATTAATTTGTTAATTTAGTCTATTTAAGTGGGTCAATCTGTTTGTGAGCATTTCGTCTCTGTGGACTGCAGGACAAATGCTCCCTAGACAACGTTGTGAGACTGCACAGTTTGTTCTGCTGCTACTTATATGACGGTGTGACGGTTTCATTATTTTTTGATGCATCCCCTTGTATCTGCGTGAGGCGATCTTCGCATCGCGCTCCAAACTCAGAAAACAGTCATCCAGCCGCGATCACTCAGAATGAGTCTGAGCGCCCGGGCAAGCATGGCTGTCAACTCTGAATCTGATTCAGCATGAGCGAACACCACCAAGGGGGGAAGTTAAGCGTCATCTTCCTCTCCAGAGAACAATAGCCCACTCACCGATGCAGAGTTTAGAAAAAGTATCTGAAGTATGGGTAAGCGCTTGTTAGCGATTGAAAAAAACTGTAATAATAACTTTATTATCAAGCCGCCATAGGATGTTTAACTCGATCAAGAATTTAAACAAGGGCTTAAATATAAGTTCCATTAATAGAATACTTGAAATTTGTTTATAACTCATTTGCCATTATTTAAAAGCATTTACATACAACAGCAACCATGCACACGGGAATAGTATGACGCCTGTACGCATTTAAACACTGTTTTACAATCAAGAAGATGTAAGTTTGAACATTGAAGGGGATTATTCCTGTTTTTGCATATTCAGTTACATACACATATTCAGCTTCATAGACATTATTGTCTATTATTAGTTATGGAATTTAACAATATTTTGCGACTTTAAAAAAAAGCCTTTTAAAAATGACATTGAAATAAGAAACTTGTGTTTTACTTTGTAGTTAGTCCAACGCTATCTCAGGACCAATTCGTACGAGTGATTAAAAGGTGGCTAATTCGTACGACCTCACTCATGTGATTTGTCTAAACCCATGTAATGGGTAGGTTTAGGGGCGGGGTCAGTGGTAGGTCATTTGTACGAATTCATACGTATTTGGTAAGTCGTAAAATATTTACGAATTAGCAAAAATCGTACGAATTAGCAAAAATCGTACGAATTTGTACGAGTGAGGTCGAATGAATTCGTACGAATTAGCCACCTCGTAAAATTCGTACGAATTGCCATGAGATCGGGTTGGTTACTCAGTTTTCATTAAAAATGCAAATACACAAAACCAGCTTGTTTATACATCCATTTTCTTTGTTTGCCTCCTGTCCTTGCATTTATTGTGGAGGAATTGTCTGTAAAACACACACAAACACACACACACACACACACACACACACGATATATATTTACTTAAATTTGAGTCAAAATAAAGTCAGAACTAAATCTGGATTAAAACTAAGAAATAATGCATTGACTTTACTAAAATTGGGAATATAACTTTGTTCAAGCTTAAATAGAACTTAATGCATGTTGTGCAGTTTTTGCATGAAGTGAAAAAAAAAATCACCTGCATCTTTGGGCTTAGATGGGGCAGCATGACTGTTCTGGCAGTGAGAAGAAGGGTTTGTAGAAGGGTTTGTAGATGGAAGATTTGAATCATAGAAAGAAGGAGGAGGGGTGATGCAAGAGGAGGTAGGAGTAGGGGTGGGGGAAAATGGTGTAGGAGGAGGAGTGGGGAAAGAAGAGGTAGGAGGAAGAAGGGTGATGTAAGAGGAGGTAGGATGAGGAAAGTTGGAGGAAGAAGATGGAGGAGGAGGAGGAGGAGGAGGAGGAATGGTGTAGAAAGAGGAGGACGGAGGAGGAAGGTTAGAGGAAGAAGATGGAAGAGGAGGAAGAAGGGTGTAGAAAGAGGAGGAAGGAGGAATGCTGGAGGAGGAAGATGGAGGAGGAGGAAGGGTGTCAAAAGAGGAGGAAGGAGGAGGAAGGCTGGAGGAAGAAGATGGAGGAGGAGGATGAGGAAGGCTGGAGGAAGAAGATGGAGGATGGCTGGAGGAAGAAGATGGAAGAGGAGGAAGAAGGGTGTATAAAGAGGAGGAAAGAGGAAGGCTGGAGGAAGAAGATGGAGGAGGAAAGGTGTAGAAAGAAGATGGAGGAGGAAGGCTGGAGGAAGAAGATGGAGGAGGAGGAGGAAGGCTGGAGGAAGAAGATGGAGGAGGAGGATGGCTGGGGGAAGAAGATGGAGGAGAAGGAGGAAGGGTGTAGAAAGAGGAGAAAGAAGGAGGAAGGGTGGTGGAAGAAGATGGAGGAGAAGGAGGAAGGGTGTAGAAAGAGGAGAAAGAAGGAGGAAGGGTGGTGGAAGAAGATGGAGGAGGATGAGGAAGGCTGGTGGAAGAAGATGGAGGAGGAGGATGAGGAAGGCTTGAGGAAGAAGATGGAGGAGGAGGAGGAGGAAGGCTGGAGGAAGTAGATGGAGGAGGAGGATGAGGAAGGCTGGAGGAAGAAGATGGAGGAGGAGGATGAGGAAGGCTTGAGGAAGAAGATGGAGGAGGAGGATGAGGAAGGCTTGAGGAAGAAGATGGAGGAGGAGGATGAGGAAGGCTGGAGGAAGAAGATGGAGGAGGAGGATGAGGAAGGCTTGAGGAAGAAGATGGAGGAGGAGGATGAGGAAGGCTGGAGGAAGAAGATGGAGGAGGAGGATGAGGAAGGCTGGAGGAAGAAGATGGAGGAGGAGGATGAGGAAGGCTTGAGGAAGAAGATGGAGGAGGAGGATGAGGAAGGCTTGAGGAAGAAGATGGAGGAGGAGGATGAGGAAGGCTGGAGGAAGAAGATGGAGGAGGAAGGGAGGAAGTCTGGTGCTGGCAGACAGTTTCAGCAGTACTGGTGTGGGTTTGAATCCTCTGGTAATCTATGAGAATTTTTTTGAAAGAAAATTAGAAAACATTTCTTTGAATTTTGCATGTTTAGATCATATGAACGAAATACTTACTTTTAATAAAACATTAATAAAGGCTAGTCATCCTTTCAAAGATGGTTTGATTTGGTCCAACTGCAAATGGACCCATTGAAGTGATGACTTCAGCCACAAACCCATTTTTTTTTTCTTTAGAAATTAAGAGAATTGGTTTATAGCCAAGTATATCCAATTTATTGACCTGTAAAACAAATGCACAGACAGTCAATAAATATCTATGTATTCATAATGGTAAGCAGGGACTTATCAGACAATTCTGTAGCAAAACAACTGGATTATCAAAGTAAAAAAGAAAGGTGTCTAAATGTTTAATTGAGAAATGTAGCAACTCATAATGTAATAACTGCAGGAAATGTAAAAACTGCACATAATGAAATAAGTATTACATATTGGAATAAAATGTTCATGATGTAATAATTTTCTCAAAATGTAATAAAATCTTGAGCTCATAATAACAATTTTTACATTTTGAGAAATATATTAAATTATAAACTTACCGAAACAAATAATATTTCCATTACTGTAATAACTTTTAAAACATAAAAATATTAGTATCACCTTACAGTACATTTAAAAAATCTAAATCCAGTCTTAAACGGCCTGCAAAATGCAACATTGAAATATTCATGCAATTGTTATTACATATGTTTATTTAACAAAAAACATTTGTATTCCTTGTTTTTTTTTTTGTGTGTGTGTGTGTGTGTGTGTGTGTGTGTGTGTGTTTGATTGTGTGTGTGTGTACATCATGTTACACAGAGCGCAATTTAAGCAAACATTTATTCACTTTAATACAAGTTACAACAAAACAAAGCCTGAATGTACATCAGAGGGCATGTTGAAAAATACAGTACAATTTAAAATCATGTACAGTGGTTATAAAAAGTGTTGCATTTTGCAGGTAGTTTAAGACTGGATTTAGATTTTTTAAAATGTACTGTAAGGGAATACTAATATTATGTTTTAAAAGCTATTACAGTAATGAAAATATGATATGCTTTGGTACATTTCTCAAACTGTAAAAATTGTTATTACATTACGTGCTCAGGATTTCATTACGTTTTGAGAAAATGATTACAGTATGAACATTTTATTACAACCATTATGAGTGACTACAAGTAAGAAAAAAAATATATATATATAAATTAACAGATTTTTACTATTTAATTATTCAGTTTTATAAATACAGGTCCTTCTCAAAAAACTAGCATATTGTGATAAAGTTCATTATTTTCCATAATGTAATGATAAAAATTAAACTTTCATATATTTTATATTCATTGTCTGTGTGGAAGTCTGTGGGAAGGAAAAAGTGTGGCAAAAAACGCAGAAAACGAACAGTATTTATATCGTTTTTACCTCTTGTAACCACAGCCACGTCCAAGTGATCTGAAGGCGTGGGTGCTTCGGTCTGTGCAAGCGCCGTAAAGTGCTGGAAGTGATCTCTTGTGCGTGTTCGTAACTCATTGTTTACACAGAGATTTCGGAAGTGTTACCTTTCACTGTGAAGATGTAAACATATTTACATTTACAGGAAGTCGCAATGGAAGATGATTTCAATATATCAACAGACAACGTTGAAATTTTTTTTTTTGAGTGACGTACACGCACAAGAGATCACTTCCGGCGCTTGCGCAGGCCGAAGCGCATGCGCCCTCAGATCACTTGGATGTGGCTGTGGTTACAAGAGGTAAAAACGATATAAATAATGTTCGTTTTCTCACACAAACCGCTCGTTTCGTGTCTTAGGCCATCAATGTGTACTTACATTTACGAGTCATTAAATCATGTTTAATTTGGACTTCTCTGTGCATGCTCTTTGAGGTGGTGACCGTAGACCTGCATTATATGACTGACAGACAAGAACGGTTTGACCTAAAAATATCAAAATTGAAACTACTGCGGAAACAAAGACACCTACATCTTGGATGCCCTTGAGGTAAGCTAAAACATACAAAAATTAATTTCAAAGTGAACTATCGCTTTAACGGACCACTTGCTGCCTAGAGAGTGAACAGATGAACAGCCATGACAGAGTGAAGATGTCAATCAATTCATCACACTGTGGCAGGGGCAGACGGCAAAGCAAATCCCTCGTCAGGCTGGCCAATTATAATCCACTTATCGTGTTTGATGGTGTTTATTGTAATATGACACCATAGAGCATTGCAATTACATTTACACACATAACTAAAGTCGGCGTGAATTGAAAATTCACCCTCTTTTCCCCATCTTATTGTGAATAATTCATCCGTGGATATGTTTTGACTGGTTTTACCTTTAAGAAATCCCAGACAGCTGCTCTAGATTCGGCCGACTAAAAAAAAGGAACCAAACAGTGGATCCCTTTCTTTATTGTCATGGCAACAACTGCTGTTTCAAAGCACCAGAAACAATAGAATTTCTAACCATGTACCACTTACAAAAAAATTGCCATGGTAACCAAATTTGCCTAGAGCAAAATTCGAGCAGTTTATATGACACGTCACGGTAACTATACTTCATCTAAAACTAGTTTACCTAGAATTTGTCTCATGTTGGTATAATTAGGAGCCAAGCCCTGAAGTAGGAAAATTATTAAATTTGTCACACTTGTAGTGATTGTATGAATGGTAATCTGACCAACTTTGGGGTCTCAAGGACTAGCTCTATAGTGCCACCACCAGTTAAAAAAAATTCACATTTGAAACAATCATAACTGTTGAACTCTTTGATCAAGAAAAGTGAAACTTAGTACACCTTATTCCTCTCTTCATGCTGACCATATTCAACATTTTACTTTAAGACTCCACCCATTATAGAAGTGGCCATTTTGAAAAGTACAATTTTCAGTTTTTAAGCTTCTTTTTTAAATTTTAAATCGAATCCAAGGATACCGATTTTGCCAGGATCTAACTGGCCACCATTTTGAATTTTGTCATAAATTGCAATATCTTGTAAACGACTTGACATCAGCACAACATTCAGGTATCATCATCAGCATGTCCTGAATGTACCAGAGAAGTTTAAACCCAGCACCACCCAGTGTTCCAGACATTAAGGATTTTTACAAAAACACATCACTTTTGAAAACATTGTCCAGAATTTGTTTTCTCTGTGTCGTTTCGTTCCCTGGCTAATGCAGATTCTGACAATGTGTCATTTGTCATTTTCCTTAAATGTGCCTGTCCGCCATATTGAAGTAAATGAAAAACAGCTTTTTTGCTACACTCCTCCTACAAATTTTGTCCATAATTGGCTCAGATGATCTTTGGACCGATCCGCACAGAAATTACTGAACAGATTTTTGATATTCTCTACCGTTCCCGAAAATCTCCAAAGTTGACCCTGCATGTGTTTGTTGTCTTATGCTAGTTAGCTTAGCATGCTAATTGTTTAGCATACTAATGTTGGAAACTTTTTCCTTCAGAGACCAGGAGACGTTGGGATATATTTCAATGCAGAAGTTACTCTTTATTGAGGACTTTGCTGTTGCAATGCTGTAGTCATCCTGTCACGCAACACATACAAAAATGGGAAGAGAACTCAAGTGCAAAAACAAGGAGGATTTAATAACAAAAAAACGTACAAACACAAATCAAAAACCCACGAGGGGGAAAACATAATAAATGAACATGAAACCAACACTGACTCTGAACATAAGAACATCAACAAGGAACTGGGAAGACGTATGACAACGAACCGACAAAGACTGCATACAAGAGGAGACTTAAAAAGGGAACAAATAAAGAGGGGACAGGTGGAACAACTCAAACACTAATCAGGTAACGAGGGGGAGGGATCAACAATCACAACAGCACATGGCACAACATAACAAACACCCATGTGCAACACAAGACAGGACAGGCATGTGACATAACCCCTCCCTACGGAGCGGCTACCAGACGCTCCATCAGGCTAGGGCGGGGCAGGAGGGAAACATCAGGGCGGAACGGAAGGGACTGATCGGAGGGACTGATGGGATAGACCAGGGCGGGACAGACCAGGGCGGGACGGGAGGGACAGACCAGGGCGAAACAGAGAGTCCATAGGGCGGTGAAGGAGAAACGCAGAGTCCATCAGACGAACAGGGAAAAACACAGAGTCCATAGGGCGGTGAGGGAGAAACACATAGTCCATCGGGCGGCCAGGGCGGCGAAGAGCCCTCGGGCGGCCAGGGCGGCGAAGAGCCCTCGGGCGGCCAGGGCGGCGAAGAGCCCTCGGGCGGCCAGGGCGGCGAAGAGCCCTCGGGCGGCCAGGGCGGTGAAGACTCCTCGGGTGGCCAGGGCGGTGCAGACCCCTCGGGCGGCCAGGGTGGAGCAGATCTTTCAGATGGCCAGGGCGGTGAAGACTCCTTGGGTGGCCAGGGGGGTGAAGACCCCTCGGGTGGCCAGGGCGGAGCAGACCCCTCGGGTGGCCAGGGCAGTGCAGACCCTTTCAGGAACAGACACCGGCTCGGGAACAGACACCGGCTCGGGAACAGACACCGGCTCGGGAACAGACACCGGCTCGGGAAAAGACACCGGCTCGGGAACAGGCACTGGCTCAGGAACAGGCACTGGCTCTGCCTCCGGCTCCGGCTCAGGAACAGGCACTGGCTCTGCCTCCGGCTCAGGAACAGACACTAGAACAGAAACAGTCACAAGGACAGACACAAACACAGACACAAACACTGGGTCCGGAACCTACATGAGCTCCAGCTCTGGAGCAGGCACTGGCTCTGCCTCCGGCTCAGGAACAGGCACTGGTTCTGCCTCCAGCTCAGGAACAGGCACTGGTTCTGCCTCCAGCTCAGGAACAGGCACTGGTTCTGCCTCCGGCTCAGGAACAGGCATAGGCTCTGCCTCTGGAACAGGCATAGCAGAGACCGGCCTCTCCAAGATCCGAGTCCGGATTCAGTTCCGGAGCTGGATGGACCGGGAGGTTCGGGCCACACCATCATCGCCAGCTCCAGCCTCGGCCCTGCCCATGCCCCTCCATAAAATGGGCCCACAGGATGACCCAAAGACCTTCCTCAAACTGTTCGAGAGGACGGCCGAGGCCTGGGGCTGGCCGCCCGCGGACTGGCCGATGCGGCTGATCCTGTTGCTGACCGGAGAAGCCCAGATCGCCGCACAAAAACTGCCAGTCCAGAACCTCCTGGTCTATGAAGACCTCCAACGCGCCATCTTGCAGCGGGTCGGACGGAACCCGGAGGAGAGCAGACAGCGGTTCCGGTCACTGGAGCTCGGGGAATCTGGCCGACCCTTCGTCTTTGCGCAGCAGCTCAGGGACGCGTACCGCAATTGGTTGATGGCCGACGGACGCGACGTCGAGTGAGTCATAGATCACGTGCTACTGGAGCAGTTCGTGGCGCGGCTTCGCTGAACCAGGCCATCCCGTTGGCGGAGGACCAGATGGTGGCATGCGCAGGGGTCGCCAAACCCCTAACAGCACAGTGATCCACAGGCCGGGGGCGCAGATGGTTGTGGCTGACTTCCTCTCCGGGAGGAGGGGGGAGAGGGGGGAGGCTGCGGTGGGGGTATCTGGCGAGTCGGGCGGTGGGGGTATGTGGCGAGGGGGGCGTGGTTCAGCGAAATCTGTAGTGGGAGAGCGAGGAAGGAGCCGAGTGGTGAGTAAGTAGGTCAAGTGCAAAATGACGAACACCTGTCTATGATTGCAGTAATTGGCGCGGGGAGACCGCCTAAAAGCCGGCTGGTGTGAGAGAGCGAGGAGAGAGAAGGACTGGGAACTTGGTACGACACGCGAGCTGAGTGCTGATAAAGTGGAATGAGAGTTATTTGATATAGTGGAAAGAGTGTTGCCTTATAGTGGAAAGAGTGTTGCCTTATAGTGGAAAGAGTGTTATTTTATATAGTGGAAAGAGTGTTCTCTCGACGTGAGTAGAGTTTATTTTAAAGCACACACAGTGCATTTTTCTGTTCTGTTTTTGACCAAATAAAAGTGTACGAGTCCCAGTCACGCTGACCCCTGTCTTCTTCCATCACATCTACACTGAACCTTCACTACAAACATTTAATAAATTTGTAATACAACACTAACCAATTGCTATTATTTCTCTAATGTGGCTCTTCAGCTATTAGGTTTGTTACAGCCTGAGCCTTATGTTTACTTGTGTGTGCTTGTATTTCTCGGGTTGATCTGGTTCTCTCTCTCTCTTTTGGACTAGGCTCTGCCCCTGCGCACCTGCAGCCAGTTCAGTGATGTTCTGGGCTGGATACATAACGAGAGAGCAGGGAGAGAAGGGCGCAGAGGTTGACCTACTACGATTTGTTTCTAGAGGCGTGATCGCTTCGATCACTGTTTCAGCTCTGTCAAGAGCTTGGCGTGCACTGAAGGAGAAGGGCTCAAATGGCGTGTCGAGAGAGCCATGTGTGCGTCATGATGTTTCCCTCTAGCCTGGCATACCAGACACACATCAAGATGTTAATTCTGGGAACTCTCCATTGGCATGCCTCAATCCGAGGGGCGGGATAAACGATTGTCTTTCTCCGCACACAATAGGATAGGGCTACAACCAACCAGAGCAACAAAGAATGTGACGTAGTCTGAGCGACGGAGTCAGAGTCAGAGCAAAGCCGTTCTTTGTTCTTGTATCAAAGAAAGTTTAACTTCAAATCCTCCAGAGTGTAAAGAACTAACTGAGTAATTAAATAATGTGTCTGGGTTAGACAGGTCAATTTAGCTCAAAAGGAATTGTCACAGGTCGGGATAGCCCCCCTCTGGCGCAGACCACTCCCTGTGAGCGTACTACCTCGAGGAGTTACCCAGAGACGCCACGAAACCAGACAAGGTATCAAGTTGAGTATGGTGTATCATTAGTGGCATGTTTCCAAGATGGCGCCGCGGATGGCTGCCTCGGTGTGGAGCTCTCCAGCTATTGTGTTGTTTTTGTTCGTTTGTTCTGCGTTTAGTCATTCTTTTCCTATCAGTTTCACCAAAGACGAACTACTGGACATTAGGAAACACACACCAGAAACCTTTTCTACAGTTTTTGATTATTCGGACGTTTTGCTGGACATTCTCGTCGGAGGGGCAGCGTTGTTGTTCAAACGCGCGTTCAGACGCAAACGCGGGAAGCGAGCCGGCGCGCTGGTTAAACTCCGCGAGCGCGGCCTGCGCACTGCACTCCCCAGTATTCATCTCGCGAATCTCCGATCCCTTCCTAACAAAACGGATGAACTTCTTCTCCTCACCCACACTAACAAGGATTTTTTAAACTCTGCTGCTTTGTGCTTCACTGAAACCTGGCTGAGTGAAGCCATACCGGACAACGCAATACATCTGCCGGGCTTCCAGCTGTTCCGAGCGGATCGCATCGCGGAGCTAACGGGGAAAACGAGAGGTGGTGGATTGTGTTTCTACATTAACGAAAGTTGGTGTTCAGATGTAACAACACTGAAGAAGATGTGCTCTCCTAATTTAGAGGCACATTTCATAAACTGTAAACCCTTCTACTCGCCTCGGGAATTTTCCTCTTTCATTCTCGTGAATGTTTACATCCCTCCAGACGCGTGCGCGAGCGCGGCGCTACAACAGCTGGCTGAACAAATATCTGAAACGGAACAAAGATACCCAGACTCTCTTTTAATCATTCTTGGGGATTTTAACAAAGCAAATCTTTCCCGTGAACTACCAAAATACAGACAGCACGTTACATGTCCCACCAGAGACAGTAATATACTGGACCACTGTTACACCACAATAAGAAATGCATATCACTCCGTCCCACGGGCAGCTTTGGGGCTCTCTGATCACTGTTTGGTTCATCTCATACCGACCTACAGGCAGAAACTGAAATCAGCTAAACCTGGAATAAGGACTGTGAAAAGATGGACTAATGAAGCAGAGCAGAATCTACAGGCCTGCTTTGATTGCACTGATTGGACTGTTTTTGAAGCTGCTACCAATGATCTGGATGAGCTCACAGATACTGTAACATCATATATAAGTTTCTGTGAGGATACATGCATTCCTACCAGGACATTCTTATCATTCACTAATGATAAACCATGGTTTACTGGGAAACTCAAACACCTTCGTCATGCCAAAGAGGATGCTTACAGAAGTGGGGATAAAATCTTGTATAACCAGGCCAGAAACAGATTGACAAAGGAGATCAGAGTTGCTAAAAGGAACTACTCTGATAAACTGAAAAACCAGTTTTCATCCAACGACCCATCATCAGTCTGGAATGGCCTGTGGAACATTACCAACTACAAGTCACCATCCCCTCGATCTGTGGACAATCAACACCTGGCTGACGATTTAAATTCATTTTACTGCCGGTTTGAAAAGCCCTCATTCACACCACACACCCGGTCTGATCTGCACTTCACACATTCAGCATCACCTCCTGTTCTCCAATTATCACTCCCCCCTCCTGCCATCCAACCTGAGCTTAAGGTCTGTGTGGAGGACGTGAGCCGAGTCTTCAAAAAACAGAAGACTAGGAAAGCCTCAGGCCCAGACGGCATCTCATCTGCTTGTTTAAAAGCCTGCGCTGACCAACTGGCCCCGGTCTTCACGCAGATCTTCAACAGATCATTGGAGCAGTGTGAAGTTCCCTGCTGCTTCAAACGCTCCACTATCATTCCTGTCCCCAAAAAACCCAAAATCACTGGACTTAATGACTACAGACCTGTCGCTCTCACGTCTGTGGTCATGAAGTCGTTTGAAAGACTGGTGCTGGCCCACCTGAAGGACATCACTGGACCCCTGCTGGATCCCTTTCAGTTTGCTTACAGAGCAAACAGGTCTGTGGATGATGCAGTCAACATGGGACTGCATTATATCCTGCAACATCTCGACAGACCAGGGACTTATGCAAGGATCCTCTTTGTGGACTTCAGTTCGGCCTTCAATACCATCATGCCTGGTCTTCTCACAGCCAAACTGACCCAGCTCTCCATACCATCCTCGATCTGTCAGTGGATCACCAGCTTCCTGACGGACCGGCAGCAGCGAGTGAGACTGGGGAAACACACATCCAAGACACTCACAATCAGCACTGGTGCTCCCCAAGGATGCGTTCTCTCCCCACTGCTCTTCTCCCTGTACACTAATGACTGCACTTCTAAAGACCCCACTGTCAAGCTCCTGAAATTTGCAGACGACACCACTGTCATCGGTCTCATCCGAAACGGTGACGAGTCTGCTTACAGACTGGAGGTTGAACAGCTGGCTGCCTGGTGCAGTTATAACAACCTTGAGCTGAACACGCTCAAAACAGTGGAGATGATCGTGGACTTCAGGAGGAACAGCTCAGCACTCCTCCCACTCACCATCATGAACAGCACTGTGGAAGCAGTGGAGTCATTCAGGTTCCTGGGCACTATCATCTCTCAGGACCTGAAGTGGGACAATCACATTGACTCCACTGTGAAAAAGGCCCAGCAGAGACTGTACTTCCTTCGCCAGCTGAGGAAGTTCAACCTGCCACAGGATCTGCTGATTCAGTTCTACTCAGCCGTCATTGAGTCTGTCTTGTGCGCTTCCATCACTGTCTGGTTTGGTTCAGCTACCAAATCAGACATCAGGAGACTACAACGGACAGTCCGGACTGCGGAGAGGATTATTGGTGCCCCCCTGCCAAACCTCCAGGACCTGTACTCTTCCAGAGTGAGGAAGAGAGCAGGTAAAATCATCACAGACTCCACTCACCCTGGACACAACCTGTTTGAACTGTTACCGTCAAGACGGAGACTCAGATCACTGGCCACAAGAACATCTCGGCACAGGAACAGTTTCTTCCCACAGGCCATTTCCCTCCTGAACAGTTAACACTCCTCCCAAGGCATATGCCTGTAAGTGCAATACTCCCACTGTTTAGTGCAATATCCCACAACTCAGGTGATACTTATATGTAGATTTATTTATTTATAATATTCAAAACACTGTAAATAGGTTCATAATCTGTAAATCTGAAAATGTCTATTCTGACTAAACCAAACTGTGATAGTTTTATTCTCATATATTTATATTTTTATTTTTTATTCTTATAATTTGTAGTATTATGTTTCATGTTGTATTTGTATATGTCCACTGGAAGCCTCAGTACCAAAACAAATTCCTTGTGTGTGCAAGCACACTTGGCAATAAAGCTCTTTCTGATTCTGATTCTGATTCTGAAGTATAAAAAGTATTTTATTGAATTAAAACTTCCTAAACTAAAACTTGGTGTCTCTTCTTCCTGGCCGCCAGGGGTGTGCGATGGAGCCGGCACTCACAGTGGATACACGCAGCGGGGCCTCTCCGGACGTCCAACGGTAAGTCACCGAACAGATTCTTGCAAGGAATTCACACCGTCGTTCTCCTCACAGTCAGAGGCCAGTAAATGAACAGATGCTTCTCAGGAGTTCACACGACAGTTCCTCTTCCCACCACCAGGGGTAAGTAATGGAGCAGATGCTTCTCAGGAGTTCACACAACAGTTCCTCTTCACACCACCAGGAGTAAGTAATGGAGCAGATGCCTCTCAGGCATTCACACAACAGTTCCTCTTCACACCACCAGGGGTAAGTAATGGGGCGGATGCTTCTCAGGTGTTCACACGACAGTTCCTCTTCACACCACCAGGGGTAAGTAATGGAGCAGATGCTTCTCAGGAGTTCACACGACAGTTCCTCTTCACACCACCAGGGGTAAGTAATGGAGCAGATGCTTCTCAGGAGTTCACACGACAGTTCCTCTTCAGGCCAACAGCATGTCCATACTCACGACAGGACTTTCTTCAGTGTGAGAAGCTCAATGGGCAGATGCTGGTTCTTGTTTAGAACAGGAGAATCAAACAGCAATATATGAATGTTTCACGAATCCTCTTCAAGTCATCAGCATTCAAATACTCACAGCAGGGGCTTGCTTCAGTGTGAGAAAGCTCGATGGACAGGAACTGGTTCTTATTTGGAACAGGAGAGTCAAACAGCAATATATGAATGTTTCACAAATCCTCTTCAAGTCATCAATATTCAAATACTCACAACAGGGGCTTGCTTCAGTGTAAGAAAGCTCAATGGACAGGAACTGGTTCTTATTTGGAACAGGAGAATCAAACAACAAGATATGAATGTTTCACGAATCCTCTTCACACTAGACAGACTGGAGCTGCAACCCTGTACAGTGCACACTCATCACACAGTAAATGGTTACTTCTGACTCAGCAATCCAGGACAGTGAGTGTAACGGCTGGGAACACGGACAGACACAAGGTGACAATCCTCACACCAGTGCATACATCAATCACTTCAAATAGTAACAGGTGTTCACTTCACACTAAGCACTGCAACTCACAGCAACTCGCAGTGAATAAGGTCTCCGCTCGTTATCCCAGCCGACTCCCTCCTCCTGAGTTGATGAAACAGCACATCCAGTCTGTACGGGAAATGCACTACACACACACCAATGACATTAAAGCTGCAACAACATCAGACATCAGATTTCAATAGGCATCATCAGAATTCAATAGGCCTCAGGGCAAACTCGCCAGACGGTTGTATACAACACCAGCGTTGAGTCAAATAATAAGGATTACCGATGGCACTTAACTGTCTCACTTCTCTGTCACTGTTGTCTCTCCTTCCCCATCCAGGTTGAATCGCCGTTTTAGACTCCTTCTCTGCCGTGGATCGCCCCTTCCCGCTCTATCCTTCTAGCTCTGCTTCTCTTCTTCACTCAAACATCCGCTTTTATGATCCCCCTCGTGAACGCCATAATTCAATCTCCGCCCATCTCGCAGCTGCCGCTCGTTTCTCCCGTTTACGGGATCCAGCCGAACTGTTTTTTTTTTTCCTGGGGCAACCGGCGGGGTGTTACATTAAATTAGCTCCCCATGGAAACAACACCGAAATAATGGTTCCGCCCTTCGTCACCTGGTGACAGAATTATTAATTAATTTATAGGGAATCACTTAAACGGCTCGCAAATGACTTTTCCAGTGTTCATTTGAACGGACCCTAACTATAAGCTCTAAAACGGATATAAATATCCAAACTATAGTGAAACACTATTTATTAGCAAGGTAACTTAGATCAGCAGTTTAAGACATTAAATCTGTAAGCACATAACACAAGACAATTATCTTTAAAATATAAACAAGACTTTATTGATTATTCTAAAACATAAAACTAACATCGAACACAAACAGATGCACACACACACACACACACACACACATTCATACGAGTTGCAGAAAGAAAGAGAGTGAGGAAAGAATGATTTTTAAGAGTGAGATGATGAATTCCCAAGTTTGTATATGGACTTATAAGACATGACCTGAACGAACCATCAATCATTAATTTAACCCTTCAATCGTTTCTTAGGCGGATTATTCAATTTTATCTCAATGCACCAGTTCAGCTAAGAGTCTGGAGTTAGGCTATACTTGCGTTTGTCTGTGCGTTTCTTTGTGAATTCCTTTTGTCGGCGTAAAAGGGTGTTTCCCGGGTTCGTTGACTGGCGGGTCCTCGTGCCTGAATATATGTCTCTGGGCAGCCAATCACGTTGTGTGTTGGTGATGGATGAAAAGTCTTTGAAGTTGAAAGCGGGCTTTGCAGTCGAATCGTTTAAACGAAACTTTGCAGCAAAACTTAACTTAGAACCGAGACTCTCAACGGAAAAGAAAAGAAAACTAAGAAAGAGAAAGAAAAGTGAGACGAGAGTAGATGGCTTGGATGAAGCTGTTAACCCATGTTCTTCTGATCTTGTTTTGGGTTCTTTTGTCTGCTGGTCTACATGGTTACTCGTCTGTCCGGTTCGTCATGGCTTCTCCATGACTTCTGTAAATTTGCTTTAGGGAACAAATTCACAAACCAAACCTCAACCCAACATAACAAAAATTATACTGAAAAACTCTCCACTGGCTTTTTCGGGTCCTAAGATTTTAAACTCAATGGTTTGTCCAACCTCTTAGATGATTCTGACCAATAAGACACTGTGTTATTTGAGAGGCGGTATTTTCGTCACCTCTCATCGTAAATCATGCGTTATCTGTGATCCCTTTACTTCTCCAGCTCTAGCAAAGAGTAAAAATGGTACAGTTTAGACATGATTCCAATTATAAAAACACGACACATTTTACACAGATTTCACTCAAGCCTTCTTAGGAATTAAGCACATATGATCGTACTGATAGGAAACAAGACACACTTTCATTCAAACATCTAATAGTTATAACAATTACATGACTTGTATGTGATCTAAGCATAATAGACACATACAGAGGTGGTAGATACAATATAGGATTATGTAGTTGAACAATGTTTGATTATAAGTCCGTAAATAATTGTTTTGGGATGATTTTATGTATTTTTATATGTAAAATCTCAGTCTCTGTGGTTTTAACAGATTTCCACCGAGGGGGCGTCAAAAGGTCCTTAAAAAGGAGGTCTGTTTTAAATCATTTGTCATGGGTTCAAACAACCTCTGCCGCTATCTTGGTGGGTTCTGAGCCGTGCCATCTCTGAACCAATCAGTCTTTTTCAAACTATCTAACTTTGACCAGTTCTTCCTCTATTAAGGCTCATCTCTTTGAAGCTTACAGGGCCATAAAGTCGTTTTGTAGACTAGCTGGAGCCGGGATCGTTACGGTTCTGGAATGTTGAGTTTTGTGTGGCATTATGTTTGAATGAATCAGAATCAGAATTTGAATGAATCACATGGAGGATTTGTTTGTGTTTGGTTCGACTTCAATTCCTACAAGACCCAAAGCCGAATCGAAAGACCGTTGTTTGCCAGCAGGAGCAGCCATTCTTGTTTTCATTTTCCTTATGTTAAGCCCGCCCACCGACTCTATACACGATCTGACTGGCCTGACCAGTTTTTGTTTTTTCCAGCTCGAAAGTCAACGGAGAGTTGCTAGACCACACTGGCTGCAAAATAATTTTTGCTGCCGCTAGGTTGCATCTAGATTTCTAGGCTAGTTTCCGTCAGCCGCTAATAAGCTGTGTTTCATTGGTGCTTGTTACAATGTTTCGTTGTTCTATGTTTGTTCATTTTGGTTCACATTATCTGTTGCCTGCTAATACGAGAGTCATGTAGTTCCAAGAATAAACAGTCAAAACTGTTATATTTTGAATCGCGTGTCTTTATGTTGTTAACGAGCACTTTAACAGTGGGGTTCATAACAGGTTAACCATAAGCTACATTAGCATTAAGTTAGCTTAGCCTGATAAACTGGTTAAAATATTAAGTAATGCTCTTGTGTGCTCTTTCTCACACTTAAGGCTCTCCTCAGCAGCCTGGTGAACCAGCATCAACTGATTGTAATCACCAGTAATGCCACAAGCCCAAACCTTTCAGGTCGTGGGTTAGAATCCTGTGTGGCACATGTCCAGACAGCAAGAGGTACTGCGGCCAGAAGTGATGCAAAATGTGATGCAATGACTTCTGACCTGTAATGCTGCTTGAATCATAATCATACACTGTTTGACCCCCTGTCTGAGCCTAGTTTCTCCCAAAGTTTTTTTTCTTCTTCTCTATTCTGTCACCTTATGGAGTTTTGGTTCATTGATCTTAATATTATCAATGTTTTATCAAAATTACCCTTAGGGTATTAACATGGGATCTCTTTCAAACATTGAAAGAGTCTGTGAAATTTAATTTCTAATGATAACAGTGGCTAAGACCCCTGTGGTCCCACTTTATATTAAGTGGCTTTAAGTACTATGTACTTACATCGAAAAATAAGTACAATGTACGTATTGTGTTCATGTTGTATTGTAAAACACTTTTGCTGCTATTGAGGTGTGATATGGGTAAGGTTACGGACAGGTGCAGTGGTATCAGTAGGTTTAAGGTTGAGTTAAGGTGTAAGAGAAGGGTCAACAGTGTAATTACACATGTAATTACATAAATTAATTACAGCTGTAATTACATGAATATATTTTCAAAATATAAGTACAATGTAAAATATATATATATATATATTTTATTTTTTTTACATTGTACTTATGTATATATTGTACTTGTGTACATTGTACTTGTGTACATATATATATATATATATATATATATATATATATATATATATGTACACAATAAGTCCAGTGTATCAAATTAATAATTTCAATGTAAGCAAGCACATAGTACTTAAAGCCACTTAATATAAAGTGGGATCCATTTGCATTTTCACAGGAAACAAAATTAAACATTCACAAGAACAAAATTCTCCAAACTTTGTCCTCTTGGCATCATAATCAGGCTCCCAACTGAACTTAGATTTTCTCAAAATGAAAAATGTATTGTTCTCTCTTACAAGTTAAGGTACAATATGCATTTGATATTCCGATGATACAGTCGTTCACCTGCAAAACTGCAAACATGAGTTACAGACTGTGTTCTGTATTCTTATAAAATAAAAACATTGACGTGATTGCATGAGATTACTCACCTTACTGGCAAAGCGTAGATAATTCAGTGATTCATTGAAGCTTTCCTCCTCAGGTGATATATTCACAATCATCAAACTTTACAGAGGTAAAGAAATAAGACATGTTCCTAAAAACAACAACAAAATAATTATATTCTGCAAAACTGCAAAGAAAATTACATCACAGGCTATAAAACATGTATTCTACTTACATTTTGCTGTTGCCTCCGAGGCAGTTCTGGAGGAGGTGTGTGAGCTTTGAGTTACAGTAGGGAACAAAGCTGTCCTGAAAAATTGAGTAAGAAATTGATGGTGTAAAATCATTATTGTCTAGTAGGGCAGGTTAGATCCCATCCTATTAATTGTGGTTGTCACATGAATGACGGTGTGACGGCCGCTTTCAGCGGTACTTCCGCCTGTCCCGCGCCCAATTTAATGACCTGTTGTCCCGCATCGGAGCGAGGATCACCCTCGCCCTCACCCACCTAATCTGTAATTTATTTATGTTTTGATGATAAATGAAGCCAGCCTACTACAAAAGTGATTAAACTTTCCTGTGATTTTTTTTTCTCACACAACACTGTCCAGACTCGAACTATGTTCTTGCACTAAAGTATGTTGGTTGTCTTAACATTAGAATAATAATAATGTTTCAGATAATCTAGATTGGATATGGAATAAATAGCATTCAATACAAAATTAATGTCTCATATATTAAAATCAAGTTTTTATGTGATAAAATATTTACTTCACCACGTGACAGCAGCAAGCAGGCTCCTGATTGGTTAACGCGGCGCAAACTGACGCAGAAGTTCAGATTTTTCAACTCGGGGGGCAGACGCGAATTCGCGTCAAATGCGTGAATGCATAAAAAGCACTAAATAAAATAATTTGCATAACGTGCCAGACGCTCAATTCGCGCCATTCACGCAAACTTGACGCTCGAATGTGGCCTACCGCGCCGCGCTCTACGCCTCATTCGCGCCGCAGGAATTTTTTACACGCGTAACGCATCTTTGCATTGACTTAACATTGAAATCACTCGCGCCAGACACTCTATTTGCGTCTTGTGTGAACGCACCATAAGGCGGAGTTTATGCCACCTGGGTACGCATCAATATTGAAATAGCATTGTGGGTGTGCGCAAAGCTCTGCTGGAGGTATGAACCTAGCTGTTTGGCTAATTTTGCTGCTAGCGCATATGCACTATTTCAGTGTGTATGTATTCTTTGAAGTCAGGTTATGGTCAGGATTGGTGCGACTTTGGTGTTGGGTGCTGACTGTCTTTCACTCCAGTTATGTCAATTCCAGCGGATTAATGGTTGTTTTGGTGTGACCCCCGGTAACTTATGCTTCTATCTTATTGCATCTCATGTGGATGCTCAGATGGAACACCTGCATATTTGTGGTATTCCTATTATAGACAAAGCTGTGAGTAACCGAATAATCTGTGGGTTAGGCAATCTATTACTGGGTATGTATATCTAATCCCTTGAGTATTATGGGGTTGGGTGTTTTTGATTAATTTGTTAATTTAGTCTATTTAAGTGGGTCAATCTGTTTGTGAGCATTTCGTCTCTGTGGACTGCAGGACAAATGCTCCCTAGACAACGTTGTGAGACTGCACAGTTTGTTCTGCTGCTACTTATATGACGGTGTGACGGTTTCATTATTTTTTGATGCATCCCCTTGTATCTGCGTGAGGCGATCTTCGCATCGCGCTCCAAACTCAGAAAACAGTCATCCAGCCGCGATCACTCAGAATGAGTCTGAGCGCCCGGGCAAGCATGGCTGTCAACTCTGAATCTGATTCAGCATGAGCGAACACCACCAAGGGGGGAAGTTAAGCGTCATCTTCCTCTCCAGAGAACAATAGCCCACTCACCGATGCAGCTATCGACATCTGATCCTAATCCAGAGCGCGGAATGACGTGCTGGGTTGCTGTGATAGGAACCAGCGCTGTCACCCAGGAACTCTACGGCATACGAGACGCAAGAGGAGCGGGAGATCCAGGGTTCTTTCCCACGGAACCACGGAAAAAGCTGGCGGAAAAAGTTCTCACTGTAACCTTTAGGTCCACCAAAATTGTAAAGAACCACTCTGAGAGACATTAAAGGACAAGTTCGGTATTTTCGCTGCAAAAGATGTACCGTACCTCACAGAACATCCAATACAAGTTAATGGAGTTGGACAAAAACTACGATAAAACCTGTTGGAAAGCATCTTTTGAAGCGTTTTTTGTGTGAGCATATCAGTGAACATCCCAGACCACTAGGTGAGTTTCACATCTTTGTAAACTAAAGTTTAATGCGTTTTATGAATGATTGTTCCAGTGACCCTATGAAACCATTGTGTAGGTGGGGGGTGTTACCACAGAAACCGAAAATTCTCGGGACAGCAGCATTTGTCCAAATTTCAATCTTAACCGTTATATTTAATCAGAAACGATCTTAAAACAGGGCTTTAAGTGTAAAATACCGAACTTGTCCCTTAAATCATACGTTTTCTTGACAAAAATATTGTTACAACTTCACTATCGTTCGGTGTATCGTTTCTATATTAAAGCTTCTCACCTATTAATTACACAAAGTAATTTGATTAAATGAAATACATTTTTTTCATGTATTAACTCGTTATTTCATCTGACTCCATAAATTAAAAGGTTTTAATGATATCTGTGCATCATTAAATGTGAGAGAATGTTTGATTATTCTTTTTAACTCTTTACTGAAAATGTCAGAGCCAGTTAGAATAAAATCAAATGTGTACAATTTATTACGTCAGGTAAATGTATCATGCCAATTTCAAAATCAGTTCAAAGATAATAGATACAAAACATCAAATGCTCTGGAATAAGGAAAAAAGATGCGAACCGAACATTAGAAAATACATGAAGCTGAAGGTCACTCTCAGCATCATGGGCTAATTTGAGTTACAAATCGCCCGAGCCTCTTGTTGCATTTCATTATATAGACAGAAACCTCTTTCACATGGAAACATCTGCTAACAATGCGAATTTGCATTCAGAGGTTACACCTTTGAGAGCAGGAGGCCATTTGCCTGGAAGATCCACCCTCCTTCACTGCGTCAAAAGGGGTGTATACGGGAGAATTCAGACAATGAATACGCCCGCTAAATCTGCTGTTTGGCAGGGATCTTTGGAACTTTGTTATGCGTACCTGTAAATGCCCGCAAAGGCCCGAAAACAGGAACTTGTCTGACCACATGCTGTTAGTTGATGGCTTGGCTTTGTAAATGCTAATTTGTTTTGGGACTGGCAGCTCAAGATTGCCCCTATTCCCCTGCCCCCCTCATTAGTATTCAGGAAAGGTGAAAGGTGTATCCGGGTGTCCTGGGTGTATGTGGCTATTCAAACTCCGAGTCTGAACGAAAACAGACTGGTGTATATGGTTAATGCAAGTTTGAAGAGGATATTTGAAAAGCTGGAGACGATGGACAAGAGGTTGGATAAGATGGAGGCTGACATCAATGAGCTCAAAAAGGCAAAAGAGGAGCCTGCTTCAAAGAAATTAAAGAGAGCTGGGAATAATTCTGTTGCGGTAAGTTATTTTCTGACTGTCACAAACATTTGGCGGTGTCTGCTTAACTTTTTTAAAACTTTGCTTTATTTATGAATGTATTTGAATTGAGCCCTCATACTATGTTGGATTTTTACAGGAAGCTGTACGGAGATTGCACAATGGGGAAAACAACATACACAAATATGACCAACAGACAAGGTATATCTTTAAAACTGTTTCATAACAGTCACAAGAGAATGTCCCAAGGCTACAACTATTTAACTGTATAGATTAGTTAGTAAATAAACACATTCTCCCCCCTCACTATCTCCCTCTCTCTAGCATCCTGCAAGACGTATTTTGAAACTTTTAGAAGGGGTTACAGGATGGCCCTAGATGAGAACAAAGACAAGATGGAGGACAGCAGGATCATTGCACACATGAGACAAAGAAAAAGAAGAGTAAGTATAAATAAATATAAATCTCAGTAAAAGACTCAGCCTGGGAGAGGCTCCCATCCCAACCCATTTGATATTTTCAGTGGTTTAATTACTTTTTTCCCTCCTATTTTGCAGCTGCTGAGCAGCAGGACTGGCGTCCTCCAGACAGAGGAAGGGACAGCTATCTGGAAGACTGCAACAGTTGACCACATGTCTGAAGAGGAGTATACCATCTTGGATGGAAAGTCGGTGTGGGTTGTAGTACAGTTTTGTCTGAGCTGTGCTATATATTGTATGACTAATAGTAAAGTGTATTCTGTGCTAACGTATTTTTATTTATAGAATTTTGACTGTGTGTATATATATGTAATGTGCCCAGTGTCATTTACAAATAATAAAAATGACAAACTCAACTTTGTCTATCTGATTGTCTTGACATTATAACCATGAACACCAATGATAATAAATATTAATAATGAGTAATAATAAACCCAAATGAGGCCATAAACTGGACCAATAGTGTGGGGGTTTAGAGGAGGGACAAAGCATTGAGCAGCCAATCCTATGTAAAACCTCTGACCAATTGAAGGAGGCCACTGCCTTGTGTCCCAAATGTGTGAAATGCTAATATTCCCTTGCATTGACCCCGACCGGGGGATTATTCACCATGGTAACTGATGGCCCTTAGTGGCTCCCTGCTGTGCCCCAAACTTGGTACATATCCAGGAGTATTCGGGATTGTGTGACGGGACAGCAAACTCCCGTACACACACGTTTATTTGTGGAGTACACAGGAGTACTCAGGAGTTTTACATGCCCGATTACAGCTCTTTTCACGCAGTGCTTTGTGTGCCCGTTTCCTTTCAGTTGAGAACGTCAGAGATAGTCAACGTCGACTGAAATGGGGATCACGCTAGGGAGCCAATCGTCTTCGAGTACTACTGAACGAGCCAATGTAATTGGCGTGCCTGATTTATATCACACACTCCGCCCCTGCGGTGCGGGAATAAATACGGAAGTGGATGCACACACTAGTTGCCTTTCTCTTCGGAGCCGGTCATATTGATGTCTCTGAAGAGTGCTGTTGATTTCAACGAGCGAGTGTGTCTGTGTTCTTCTGGAAAGACTCTCCCGGTGCTGGTGGTTTCTACAGTGCAGTGCAGCGGTGGTCGCGAGCTTTGAGCTCTCAACTGCTGTTTTAACAGCAAGCTAATTTTTGTGTTTGTGTGTGTGTTGAGTGCTTCACTGTTTTCAGTTCACTGTTTTCAGTTTCCTGTGTGCTCCGGCAGGGGTGATGGGTCCCATTTCTCTTTTTCTTTCTTTTTTTTGTACAAATTTTTTATTGTATTAAAGGATAACAATTAAGAAAAGGTATTGACAATTCAGATACAGCATCAACACTTACACTTACACTTTGCATGAATGGCTTATTTCCAGACAGTGAATTGTTATTACGCCAAACAGGAGATGATTTATGCCATGACGGGTCCCATTTCTAAAAGAGCAACACGGGTGCGTTTGCGTCTTTTTCAAGATGCCATTCCATCCGTGCGTTTCTGGGTGCGGTAGGGCTCTGTCCCCCTCTGATGGTCATGAGAGTTGTATCACGTGTTTGGGCTTAAAACACGCTGAGGCAGCTCTTGTGGATGAGTCATGATCCCATTGCGGGGATATGACCATCTCTGTGCTAAGGTTGAGACTCGCCTTCGTTCATGAAGGTGGAGTCCCCATCCCCAGGCCTCGCTCTTAGTGTTTCCTCTGGGTTACCTTCCCAGAAGAGCCCTGGAGTGCCGTCTGGGCTGTGTGACCTGAGGATCACAGTGACAGGTAATCCGGCCGGCAAGTCCCCGTGGATCCCTCACTCCTCTCTTGCACCGCAGCCGGTGGAGCTCCCTGATGAGTGTGCTGGTCCCTCTGTGGTTGACCGACCAGCCGTCTCGTTCGGGGCCGCTCCAGAAGACAGGATGTCCATCGCAGCATCGGATTAGGAGCTGGGCTCTGGAGATGACGACTCGGCTGTGCTGCCTCCCTCTGGGAGACCAGCGTTGCCCGAGCCGGATCCAGAGATGGCAGCTATGCTCAAAAAGGCCGCAGAGGTGATAGGGCTCGTGTGGAACCCTCCACCGTGTCCCGAACCGTCTCAGTTGGATGATTGGTTTATTAGAGCGGGTCGTTCTGGTTTTCAGCCCGCCGCTCCGGTACCTTTCTTTCCTGAAGTGCATGAGGAGTTGACAAGGGCATGGATGGCACCTTTCTCTGCCAGAAATTGCCTGAGTAGCTCCTCCCCCCTCACTACCCTTGATGCGGTGAAGGGTTATGAGGCTATCCCTCCAGTGGAGCAGTCCGTTGTGATGCAGCCGTGTCCAGCGACCAATACCTCATGGAAGGGGGATCCTCGTCTCCCCTCTAAGGCCTGTAAGTTCTCATCCATTGGCAATGGCAAGCGACAGCGAAAGCTCTAAACCTGAGGCGGGCCACCCAGGGATGGAGGAATGCTCTTGGAGATGGTCAACAGCCACTCCCTTCACTCGTAGGAGGACCGAGTGAAGTTTTTTGTGTTATGTGTGTGTTTGTTCCGCCGCTGGTTCCCAAAAATGCAGAGCCAGCGGCACCCACATATTCAAAGAAATAGCAATTTCTCCCTTCCTGGGCCCCAAGAGGGCTAGTTGGTGGTGTGTGACCCTGCAAAGCCTTGCACCCTACAGCCCCCTCTTGTTCGCCAGCTGGCCCCTGGATGCGGTTCGAGGACCCGGTCATCCGCCTTCTCACGCATCCCTGGCCGTCTCATGGAGACAGGTAAGTGTCATGCACGACTCGCTGCCCCACCTCTGGTACGTCTGTGGTTCCCTGGCCCTGGCCCGTTTCGTAGAAGCCAAAAAAGATGCTTCCCAACCGGTCCAGATGGCCCCAAACTATACCATCAGACTCGGCTTGCGATTCATTTCGCTTGGCTTCCACCCTGGCTCAGTGATATTAATCATAGCTAGGTGTTGAGCTAAGATGCTCCTAAGATTAGTGATATTCATCACACCTACGTGTTGAACATTGCTCCTGTCCTGTGTGCGCACGTCACAGTCCTACTGGCGAAGGACGCGATGTAGCCTCTTCCTCCAGCCGATATGAAGACCGGTTTCTATAAAACCCGTATTTCATTGTACCCTAGAGTGGTGGGTCATGGCCATCTTGGACCTGTGTCAATTGAAAGGGGCCCTTTTTCGAAAGCCTCCATTCAAGTCGCTAACACAGATGCATTTCCTAATGCTCCATCCCCAAGGTTGGCCTGCAGTGTTTGACCTGAAGGACAGTACTTCAGATCTCGATCCCTCCGCTCCACAGACCATTCTGTGTTCTTACGTTCGAAGGTGCGAAGTATCAGTACAAGGTCCTACCCTTCCAGTGCTCCATGGCCAGTTGGGTCTTCAGGTCAGCTGGGAGAGAGTATCTCTTTTTCAGTTTGGAGAAGGACTTGATCCAACACGTCTCTTCAAGAAAAGAGTGTGTTCGGCTGGTGCTATATAGATGTGAGAAAGGGTCCCACTGAAAGAACTTTCAGAGGCCCCTGGGGCATATGGCAGATGCAGCTGCTTGGCTTCCTCCATTGGAAGACCGCTTCAGCACTAGCTTCATGATCGAGTCCCGATGTGTGACAACAGATCAGCCAGGCTTGCCGCCAAACACTCAGCCCATTATCAGACCTTTTGTTTCTCCTGGCCAAGCCGCTCCTAGAACGAGGTCCACTAACACCGTCTGAGGGGCCATGTACAAAGGGCATGCTTTAACGAAGGCCTGGGCGAACTCCGACTGCATTGGCATTCGTGCCTTGAGCTGGTACTGGTCTGAGCATAGCGACCGTTTTGTTAAGCTTGCCTCGTATGCCACAACTCGCCCGTCACCTCCTACTTGGAATCAGAAGCTTCTGAGTTCGCTTCATTCGACTATTTTTTCCGGCTTGCTCAATCGTGCCACCAACGAGCCTCACAACAGCTATGGCCAGGGAGAGTGGAGACTCCATTGTCCGAACCCTCTTCAATTCCTCTTCACCCCTCCGACATTGGATGTGGCGGAACGCCTGGTGTTAGGCCTACCACTCTTAAGCTTGGGGAACCTGTGCTAGGCTGGGTCCATATGTTGCGATCCCTACGGTGATCGCATATATGTATTCTTCCATGGTGCGGCTCCCTGTGGTGAGCTCGTGTCTTCCCTCGGCAGAGTCTCTCTGCCGTAACTGTCCAGTGAGTCTCTCCCCTGTCATAGGCAGGACATACCCAAGTGACATTCCATATGTTGTACTGCCAGTCATCTGCCCAGTTCATATTTGTATTCTCCACATGTTACCTCCCTTCCGGCAGGAAGTGGCTTCCACAGCGTCCCTTCCTTCCATATACAGGGAACGCTTTGCCAGTGGTCCTGTAGGAACACAAGTGACTTCCCTGGCCTAAGCCCTGTCCTTCCCCGTCTTAAATTGCGGGGGCATCAGGAGGTTTTTGTCTTGGCACTGAAAGGTGGCAGCTTTAGTGACGTTTTCAATGGTTGATCCCCATTTCAGTCGACGTCGACTACGTCTGACGTTCTCGACTGAAAGGGAATGATAATTATTCACATTAAACTATATTGATTCTTGGGTGAATTTCAGGTGATCTCAGCATGTTAGAAAGAGGGAACAGGGGAATGGGGGGTCAAGGGAAAAAGATGTAGATTAGGTTTGCTTAGTTGAAACTTAAAGGTCCCCTGACATGGGGTTATTTTATTATTTTATAATGTTTCCTGGGTTGCCCTTATTATGTTAGAATGTTTTTTAGATCAAAAATAGTCATAATTTAGAAATAAAAGGCTTTTTTCCTAGCCTGATTTTAGCCTCTGATTTGAACACTCTGTTTGAAGGGGCGTGTCTGCTGTGGGATTCAGTGTAAACGCGGCCACTGCTGTGATTGGCTGACATGCGTGCATATGAAATAGCTACATGTGAAATTCTCTCGAATACCTTTACTACTGCTATTATACGTTTTTACTAATACAGCCATCGAGATTAACGAATCGTGAGAAGTTTTTAAAGTATTTAGATCCATTCCCATCACATAAAATGTTGCTGTGATGAGCATTGAGCAAGCAGATGACAGTCTGTAGATTGCGAGACTGAAGATCTTATCATTGCAACGCAGTTTCTGCACTCTCTCTAATGCTTTCACCAATGCAAACACGATGATGTACATACAGTAAGAGCTTCGTTGTGCAGTCACGTGCGTCATTGATTTCATAACGAGTTTTCCAGATAAACTCGCGCTGTGTAAAAAATTGTTCTTTGATCGATCTCTGTAAATAATTTGTTCACAATTTAAATAAGATTATTTTTATCCTACTAAAAGAAACTATGTGAGTGTGATATTTTAGTCACTGGCTTGACTTACTGATGCATTAACAGTATTGAACGATTTTGAGAAAAAGATTACCTCTCTGAACATGTACTTGAATTGTTGCTTGGTAGCTCGATCGATTTATTTTCAGACGTTCATCGAGGCCAGCTCTGTATTGGCCCAAGTTGAGGAAACAGTCGTCGGTGAAATGTTTGGACCATCCAAAACTTTGGGAAGTTGTATCGGCGCATTTCCAGAGAAAATAAAATGAACCCATTGTTTCTTCAGAGGCTCGGATGAAGGAACTAAAAAATACTTTTGTGTTCATTTGTACATCCGAACACTGATCAACTGCCATGCTTCGCTCGTTTTGCAAGCCATTATATCTCTCTATTCAACTTGTATGCTTCGATCGGTCACACGCCATGATCTCTCGAGGATAAACTAAGTTCGCGCCCGCATTCGTACGTCCTAGCTCGTTTTCTCATGGGCGGGTCAAATTCTCTGGGCGGGCAAAGCAGAGAGGGGGGAGGTAACCTTTCCCCCATATGACGTCATATAGGGGAGATTCAAGATCAGACCGTCTGAGATCTCATTTTCTCACAGGCAGAGAAAGATAGCCAAAACTCGGTTTACACCGACTGAAATTTCTAGACACGAGGGGACCAAATACAGGCTAGGGCAGTGTTACTCATTGCGCGGCTCGCGAGCCGCATGCGGCTCGCCAAGCTTTCATTTGTGGCTCGCATGGCGGTAAATAATACAGTGATATGATCAAGCAGTCACTACAGATATTTCATAAAAACATTTAAAAAGAAGTAGGACTATAACAGTGTCAGCTCTATTTTCAAATAATTTTGATCGGATTGAAAGGGGTGGTTTATCGAGAGAACATGTTCACTTGATCGATTGAAAACCGAAACTGAAAGGACGCCGTCCATCACGTTGAACGCGCTGTTCTTCTGATGAATAAAGTGTCGTATAAACGAGTGTCACGTCGTTCTATAATTCTCCTTTCACTCAGTATTTGTGAAGTGAAGCAGGACAACGGCTCACCAGTCCTTGTTTCAGATTCTCATCCACAGACGACTGATTTTGGGCATTTTTACTGCGTGATCAATACAAACAGCACTGCATAACGGTTCATCATAGTCTCCAAATTATGACCAGAATTTGATATTAAGTCTGCTGTTTAAAACAATTAAAGAACCAATGTAGGAAAATGGTTATTACACGACAACAGCCGGAAACTTTGTATATTTGTGCAGTGTGCGAATGTCAAAAAACCTATTCCCAATTTGAATCTTTTGACTTATAAACGTGCACATCACCCCGATCATGCATCATATCACGATGTTAAGCATTCATGTAAACTACAATACAATCAGATTAATAAATCACAATGAATTCAGACCGATTGAAACAAAAGTTGTGCATGTAACCATATCCAGTCCCTGCGGAGTTGCCAGTTATGGCGGTATTTCCAGCTCTTAACGCCGCATGTGCTCTTGGATGATTAGAGAAATGAGGGGCTAATGTCATTCTGGGATGAATCTATTCTGGAAATCCTGCTTTTTTTATCATTAAGGGAAATCATCTTGTCTCAGTTACAAATTTGACTGTTAAATCATTAAAAAAATATTTATTTATTGCATTGCATATTGAATGTTCATGGGTGACATATTAATAAACAGATATGGTATGTATGACTGGATGTAACTTTTTATACTTTCCTGTAAAAATGGCTCTCCTACTTTGTCCTATCAGTGCGGCTCTCATGAAAAAAATAGTGAAGACCACTGCGCTAGGGGAACTAATATTAATGTTAAAAATACTCAGAAAGTGAAAATTTCATGTCAGGGGACCTTTAAGTCTCGAATGATTGTGCTAGTTTCACAAGAGAGAGTTCAAATGTTAATTTCCAGAAAGGTCCTTTGTCTCATCAGGGAGTGGTCGTTCCTCAAGTAGACTGCCTGGCATTTATCTAATTTCTCAAGTCTTACAATCAGACTCGCAGCTGTGCTTTACACACAAGTAGGGCTGGGTATCAAATTCGATACTTTTTAGGTACCGACCAAATTGCCTCGATACTGTCGCGTATCGAAACATGTCCTGTTTTTCGATACCAAATTTTGATACCTAAGGGGTTCATCTCGTCAACGTCAGTGAAACAAGAAGCATGCAATATGATTGGCTGTTGTGAAAAAACACTAGTTTACGCGGTTGCCCAGAGACATGGCTCGTCGCACGTGAGGCCGTAGTGTGTGTGTGTGTGTGTGTGTGTGTGTGTGTAAGCGTCCCAACCCAGATAGATAGAAAATATGTGGAAAAAATCAGAAGTGTACCTAACTATGTACTAGACTCGATGCCAGAAGCACGCGATGCAATATTTTCTAGAAGATAATTTTTGCGAAGACAGGTGTCGTGCCAAGGTACTTACCCCTGAAAGGAAGTGTATCCCCGGTCGCGGGAGCGCGCTCGCATTCAGCAGAAGGCGGGCCATTGGTTTGACCAAGATAAATGAAAAACTATAACACGTGAATTGTTTAAATTATCGTTTTACTATTGTTGTTTTATCAACAAGGTTTAGCAAAGACAGCTATCACGTGGCCCATCTATCAAAATAAATGATTTTATTCTTCTGTAGGCTAATGCTCTTTCTTCATTGCACTAAATTGAGAATGTCTAAAGTTACTGAAAAACCAAGATGACCATACCGTTTCACTCATAAAGCAAACAGCCTTTGGATATTAAATTGTTCTTGGTCAAACCATTGGCCCACCTTCTGCTGAATGCGAGTGCGCTCCCGCAACCGGGGTTACACTTCCTTTCAGGGTTAAGTACCTTGGCACGACACGTCTCACATGATAAATGTATTGTGTGCCGTATGTATCACCGTATGTATTGTGTGCACTCCTGTTCAAAAGAGTGTTATAAGTGAAAATAATCACCACTTAAGTGATCGGTTTCGTTAAAATGTAAATGAGTATGCACAAGTACGTGATCTTCTCTCTTAAAGCTGTTTTTCCTGCATAAGTGAAAGTTTAAGCGAGTGAATGCAGTATCACGTTGTGTTGTATGTTAATGGCAAAGTTGGCCTGCGAAGCCTGTCTGCTGATATCTTTTCTATGTTCAAATGTTTGACAGGAGAAGGCTGATTAAACATACACTACATTGAATGCAACAAATAATTACTGCATTTTTCAACTCATGCAGGTATGGTTATGAATTGTTTTTGTGATTACTTTGTTATATGTGTTCAACCGAATTGGTTATATAAAATGCTAGAATGTGGGTGATTCAAAGATGTATATTTTATGAGTTTGGTTAGTGTCAATGTAAATTTAGAGATATATCATATATATATATATATATATATATATATATATATATATATATATATATATATATATATATATATATATATATATATATATTATATATATATATATATATATATATATATTATATTTTATTCATCACACAACACAACGCAGAGGGGTAGCCGAGTCGTAGTAACAGAGACACGCGATACCGTACCGGCTACATTGGTGCCGTGACCCGGATACCCAGAGGGATCGACGTCACATTGACTGCCGTATGTTGCTTTGGGTACCACATAGTTTGTTTTATGGACTGGGTTGAATTTTTTCTTATCCTGTCTATTCTGCTGAGAGAGAGGTACAAAGACTGAGTATTACAATACACAGAAGAAGAAAAATTCTGTCATATTGTTGTAATTTTTGTTTTGTGTGACAATGTTATATACTTATGTTGTGGAAGATACACAGGATGAAGAATACATTGTTGGGTGGAGAGGGCAGTTTTTTAGGGATATGGCTCACACTCCTGGAGCCACAGGTATCGCTGACTCTCCAGAATTTTGCTCCACACGCATAAAAACTGATAGACAGATTCCCAAGTCAGACACAACTTCCGCTGATTTAGGCAACCTCATTCCACAGTTAGCTCATGAAATAGGACAGTCCATTTCAGCACAGCTAAAGAAGGGAAGTGAGAATGAGGAGAGAATGACTAGCAGCCCAAATGTAGGTTTAGAACCACTTCCTGCCAACCCTTATTCACTAACCATGACTGGTGTATAATTGGTGATGCAATCTGATGTGAAAGAGCCACCAAGCTTTCGTGGAGATAGCACAGATAAAATGTATATCCATGAGTGGGAAGAACAGATTGACCTCTATTTAAGAAAGAGAGGTGTGCCCATGGGAGAACAGGCCCAGGAAATTATGTCAACAAAGACTTGGAGGGAGAGCAAGAGACATAATCAAAATCACATTACGCAGTAACCCATTAAAATCTGGTGAAGACCCAAGAATTATTATTGATATACTAAAGCAACACTTTAGTGAACTGTCGTATTCTTCAATGCCACTCGCTGACTTCTACAATACCCTACCTACAGTGGGAGAAAACACGATGGATTACTGGATTCGCTTGAATAAAGCTGTTGACGTGGCAGAGGTGTGCTTGAAGAGTCAGGGACGCAAACTTGAAGATCCAAGTAAAGAGGTAACCATGATGTTCATTAAGCACTGCCCAGACCCAGCTCTTTCTGCAGTGCTGAAGTTCAAAACTGCTGACAAGTGGAAAGCTAGTGAAATTCAGGAACGCCTCGATTATCACCAGACACAACTGAAGATCCAGCAGCAGCGAGCCAGATCGAAACGTTCAGGTGCTGAGAGATATGCTTCTGCAAACGTGCAGGCTGCTGCAATTGATTAATCAACTTTGGTGGGTGCTTCAATGAGACCACAAAGCCAAATGGACGCTGTGAGTGATGTTGGCACATTGTCTGATAATATCAGCCTTCAGAGTCTCATAGCTCAACTTGATTGTGTGTTAAAGCATAACCATCAAGCAGCAGTCCAGGCACCGTACATGTCAAGCGGATTCCAGTCTTTCCGAAAGCCATGCAAAGTTTGCAAAGCGACTCACCACTTTACTACCATGCATTGCAGGCGAGATGGGTTGTGTTTTTATTGCTGCAAAGCAGGACATTGGAAGAGAGACTGTCGTAAGGCAGGATCTGGAGTCAGTGGTCCTGGAATGCATTCAAGCAAGGAACAACCACCGTTAAACTAACAAGCTTGCATATGGAGAGGGGATGTGTGGGTGGACAAAATCAAACCCTCGAACAAAAAGATGATGATGATGACTGGGAGCAATGGTATGAGCACACTTCCCAATCAGAAGGTGTTCAAGTAGTCCTGAAGAATTCGCAAAGAATTGAACTATTTAGTGAATTATTCTATGCTCCAGTGATCATGAATAAGACATTCAGAGTGAAGGGAATGCTAGACTCCGGCTCCATGAATTGTACAGTAAACGAAGCAACGGGATCTAGGATGCTAGAAGAAAAGGTAATCACTACAGACAAGCAGTTAAATGAGCAAGTCATCCAGATCACCTGTGGGGGTCATCAAACTCACCCTAAATGTGTGTTTGAAGTTGAGATAGAAGTGTATGGTGTGCAGTGTATCATTTCCATTCTTGTTAGCTCATGAAATAGGACAGTCCATTTCAGCACAGCTAAAGAAGGGAAGTGAGAATGAGGAGAGAATGACTAGCAGCCCAAATGTAGGTTTAGAACCACTTCCTGCCAACCCTTATTCACTAACCATGACTGGTGTATAATTGGTGATGCAATCTGATGTGAAAGAGCCACCAAGCTTTCGTGGAGATAGCACAGATAAAATGTATATCCATGAGTGGGAAGAACAGATTGACCTCTATTTAAGAAAGAGAGGTGTGCCCATGGGAGAACAGGCCCAGGAAATTATGTCAACAAAGACTTGGAGGGAGAGCAAGAGACATAATCAAAATCACATTACGCAGTAACCCATTAAAATCTGGTGAAGACCCAAGAATTATTATTGATATACTAAAGCAACACTTTAGTGAACTGTCGTATTCTTCAATGCCACTCGCTGACTTCTACAATACCCTACCTACAGTGGGAGAAAACACGATGGATTACTGGATTCGCTTGAATAAAGCTGTTGACGTGGCAGAGGTGTGCTTGAAGAGTCAGGGACGCAAACTTGAAGATCCAAGTAAAGAGGTAACCATGATGTTCATTAAGCACTGCCCAGACCCAGCTCTTTCTGCAGTGCTGAAGTTCAAAACTGCTGACAAGTGGAAAGCTAGTGAAATTCAGGAACGCCTCGATTATCACCAGACACAACTGAAGATCCAGCAGCAGCGAGCCAGATCGAAACGTTCAGGTGCTGAGAGATATGCTTCTGCAAACGTGCAGGCTGCTGCAATTGATTAATCAACTTTGGTGGGTGCTTCAATGAGACCACAAAGCCAAATGGACGCTGTGAGTGATGTTGGCACATTGTCTGATAATATCAGCCTTCAGAGTCTCATAGCTCAACTTGATTGTGTGTTAAAGCATAACCATCAAGCAGCAGTCCAGGCACCGTACATGTCAAGCGGATTCCAGTCTTTCCGAAAGCCATGCAAAGTTTGCAAAGCGACTCACCACTTTACTACCATGCATTGCAGGCGAGATGGGTTGTGTTTTTATTGCTGCAAAGCAGGACATTGGAAGAGAGACTGTCGTAAGGCAGGATCTGGAGTCAGTGGTCCTGGAATGCATTCAAGCAAGGAACAACCACCGTTAAACTAACAAGCTTGCATATGGAGAGGGGATGTGTGGGTGGACAAAATCAAACCCTCGAACAAAAAGATGATGATGATGACTGGGAGCAATGGTATGAGCACACTTCCCAATCAGAAGGTGTTCAAGTAGTCCTGAAGAATTCGCAAAGAATTGAACTATTTAGTGAATTATTCTATGCTCCAGTGATCATGAATAAGACATTCAGAGTGAAGGGAATGCTAGACTCCGGCTCCATGAATTGTACAGTAAACGAAGCAACGGGATCTAGGATGCTAGAAGAAAAGGTAATCACTACAGACAAGCAGTTAAATGAGCAAGTCATCCAGATCACCTGTGGGGGTCATCAAACTCACCCTAAATGTGTGTTTGAAGTTGAGATAGAAGTGTATGGTGTGCAGTGTATCATTTCCATTCTTGTGGTCCCGGGGCAGAAAGATGACCTCATCCTCGGTGTAGGAGCTAGCGTAAGTCTCCCATGTGTTCTATTTTTATGGTCTCATTCATAATATTCACTGCACTCGTATTGTAGGTGGTGGGCGTGTCTACCAGAGTTTGGGCGGAAGTGATAGTGGTGTATTTGTTTGCTTCACCGGGTCACTTGGGTTTATGGTGCTTTGACAGAGAGAGGGGGTGAGCCTGGGAGAGAACACTTTCTGTTGACCGCACTCGCGCACTTCCGCAGCAATTTTATGACTTGGTAACTGCAGTGCCAGTTGTATCTTTATGTGTTGAAGTCTAATAAATGCTTGAACTGAGATCGTCGAGTGGAACTGAGTTTCTGCGCGTATCAGTCTTTTCCATCTCTCAGTGTTTAGCACCTCGCAGCTGCAAACTTCTGTTTTGCGCTGCTACAACCGCTATACTCGGATCTAACGTCATAAAGTGCATGACGCATCAAATGAAGAGCAGTGACGATTATTTGAGGGTGACCGGTCAGAGCTGTGGCATGTCGTTGTCTCCTGATACTTCTCAGTTCCTTGACATGATGGCAGGGTTGATGAGATGGCAGGGTGTCAATACTCCTAACAAGATTGGGACTGTGAAATTGACACAAGCTGTAACACTCTTGGCTAGACATGAGCATCTTGTATGGGGCAGACTGCTGAAAAACACCCCTATGTCCCCCGGCAGCACAGTGGTTGTCGAACCCACATCTTCAAAATCCATGCCGCGAAACATATGTTCCCATAAGGATAGTGAATCTCTCTGATCAGCCCGTGACTTTGAAGAGGAATTGCAAGTTGGCTGATGCATCACCCTGTATGACTGCCGAAGATTTTACGGTTCTCCAGAACTCCAGTCAGGTTAAGGCTAGTGATCAAGTAATGAGTTACTCCGAAGCAAGCGTTGAGGATGTTGAGAAGAAACTTGCAGAAGTTGGTTTCAAAGATGTAGACCTCAAGCCATGCCAAATCAGTCACACTATCAAAAGGGAATTAGTTCAGCTTTTATTCAGCTATAATGACATCTACTTCTCTCATCGCATCCGCCTGATGGATCAACGACCATTCCGCTTTCCTTACCAGAGAGTTCCACCAGCTCATTACCAAAAACTGAGACAGGTCTTGACAGAAATAGAGGATCAGGACATAATAAGGAAATCCACCAGCGAATTTGCATCACCACTTGTGATGGTATGGAAGAAGGATGGTAGTTTTAGAATTTGCACCGACTTTAGGTGGCTCAATGCCAGGACTCTAAAAGACGCACACCCCCTCCCGCATCAATCAGATTGTCTGGCAGCTCTGGGCGGAAATGTCTATTTTAGCACTATGGACTTGACCTCGGGCTTCTATAACATTCCCATGCATGAAAAACAGCATTCACTTGGTTGAATGAGTACAATCGTATGCCACACGGTCTGTGCAATAGTCCGGCTTCATTTATGCAAATGATGCAGAATATATTTGGTGACATGAACTTCACCCAGCTATTGTGTTACTTGGATGACTTGCTGGTATTTGCAGCCACTGAGAAGGAAGCCTTGAGTAGGCTTGACGTGGTATTCCAGAGACTCCACCAACATAACCTGAAGCTTATCAACATTTCATATCTGATTGCTCTGCCATTGCCAGACCATTGTTTGCCCTCACTGCTGAACAGAAGAGAAAGGGTAGAGGAAATGTATAATAAAGATTAAATCACTTAAGAACACATTGGGTAGAAAGTCCCAGTCTCACCTTGTTTTAGAGTTATTTTATTGTCCAAATTCGTATCCCCTGGTACACATGAGTCATATCCCTGTGACTGTAAAGTAATTCATTCATGTGATTCATAGATGTGATACAATTGACTCAGATTCATGGTTTGAAACCTGGTGTGGTGTAAAAGGGACCATTTGTCACGGGTGGTGTATGGCAGGAAGCACGAGGAGACGAGGAATACAAATAAACAATAAACTTTACTATAAATCAAAACAACAAACAGGTACAGGCAGACAGAGCGGATGCAAACACCAGTTAACATAGACGAGAACCGACCAAGACAGACTGAACAGAAGAAACTAAATACAGAGACAAATGAACCATAATGATGTGAAGACAGGTGACACAGATGATGATAACGAGGAACAGGCTGGTAAGTGAGGGAGTGAGTTCAGGTGTGGAGACAGGGAGGATTCTGGGAAGTGTAGTGCAGACAAGGACAGACAGGTGCAGACGAGGACTGTGACATTACTCCCCCCTCCCGGTAGGCGTGACCTCACGCCTTAAAACAGGGGTGGGAGGGTGGGCATCCTGGAGTCTTAAACGGGAAGGTGGACCGGGTGCAGGAGGATGGACTCCAGGATGGACCAGGCGGCCATGGCGGAGCAGGACGTGGGCGTGGCTATGGCGGAGCAGGACGTGGGCGTGGCCATGGCGGAGCAGGACGTGGGCGTGGCCATGGCGGAGCAGGACGTGGGCGTGGCCATGGCGGAGCAGGACGTGGGCGTGGCCAGGGCGGAGCAGGACGTGGGCGTGGCTGAGCAGACGAAACCTCGGGCGTCCAGGGTGGAGCTGTCGGACCCTCGGGCAACCAGGACGGTGGGGACCCTTCGGGCGGCCATGGCGGTGCGGACCCTTCGGGCGGCCATGGTGGTGAGGACCCTTCGGGCGGCCATGGCGGTGAGGACCCTTCGGGCGGCCATGGCGGTGAGGACCCTTCGGGCGGCCACGGCGAGGGCCTATGGCCCCCCCCAAAAAAATTAAAGGGGAGAGTGACAGAGTCATTACCAGTCTCTGGGCTGGACGGAACCAGCGGTGAAGGGGTCTCTGGGCTGGACGGGACCAGCGGTGAAGGGGTCTCTGGGCTGGACGGGACCAGCGGTGAAGGGGTCTCTGGGCTGGACGGGACCAGCGGCAAAGAGGTCTCTGGGCTGGACGGGACCAGCGGCGAAGGAAGCTCAGGGCTGGACTGGACCAGCGGCAAAGGAAGCTCAGGGCTGGACGGGACCAGCGGCAAAGGAAGCTCAGGGCTGGACGGGACCAGCGGCGAAGGAAGCTCAGGGCTGGACGGGACCAGCGGCGAAGGAAGCTCAGGGCTGGACGGGACCAGCGGCGAAGGAAGCTCAGGGCTGGACGGGACCAGCGGCGAAGGAAGCTCAGGGCTGGACGGGACCAGCGGCGAAGGAAGCTCAGGGCTGGACGGGACCAGCGGCGAAGAAAGCTCAGGGCTGGGTTCATGGGCTGAAATGAATGTGTGTGCTGCCCACACACACACAACAGCCATGGATCCCACAAGTAGTACTGCGTCATCCAGAGCTGGCTGGACGGTCTCTGGCTGGACGGTCTCTGGCTGGACGGTCTCTGGCTGGACGGTCTCTGGCTGGACGGTCTCTGGCTGGACGGTCTCTGGCTGGACGGTCTCTGGCTGGACGGTCTCTGGCTGGACGGTCTCTGGCTGGACGGTCTCTGGGACTATGGCCTTCCTGGCAGCACGTGCTGATATAAGTGGGGGATCGGCGATGCAGGAAACCAGTCCTGGACGTCCATATACCGATCCGGTGGCTGGTTTGATGGTGGGCGTGATGGAGATGGCTGGAGACGGTGATTGTGTGGCAATGTCATCCGCCTCACCAATGGTGAAGGTTGAGCCACACAACCACAGCACATGATCTAGGTACCGGGCAAACGAACCTGGGTTTGCCGTTGCTGGAGCTTGCTGGTACAAAGGTTCATCCAGACCACACCAGAATACGGTCTTCAGCGCATCGTCAGTCCAGTCCACGAGGTGGGATTTTTCAAGGAATTTTGCCACATATTCCTCAATTGGGCTACCGTCTTGAAAACAATGGACCAGACGATCGGCTGGGGTGAATGGAGAGTGAGCTGGGTTAACCGGGGTGAGAAGAATTCCCATGCTGACTCTTTGCTTGGTCGGTTCTTCTGTCACGGGTGGTGTATGGCAGGAAGCACGAGGAGACGAGGAATACAAATAAACAATAAACTTTACTATAAATCAAAACAACAAACAGGTACAGGCAGACAGAGCGGATGCAAACACCAGTTAACATAGACGAGAACCGACCAAGACAGACTGAACAGAAGAAACTAAATACAGAGACAAATGAACCATAATGATGTGAAGACAGGTGACACAGATGATGATAACGAGGAACAGGCTGGTAAGTGAGGGAGTGAGTTCAGGTGTGGAGACAAGGAGGATTCTGGGAAGTGTAGTGCAGACAAGGACAGACAGGTGCAGACGAGGACTGTGACACCATTTTATTCTGGGAAATTTTTAAGGCTTGATCACCCTTGAACTTCTCTTAACCTTTTAAGAAGGTAGCTTTTTAAGTAGGTGGAGAGACATTTAGGAAACCCAAGTCAAGTGTATAAGTGAAATTGGTTAAGTCTATGGGATTTTGGTGAATTCAGAAGGGGGTGAATGTAACAAGTATTAATTTGTAACTTGTTTTATTAGGGCCCAAGCCCTGAAAGGGCGCAGAGCCCTATTGTTTTCCTTAGGATTATTAGGGCCCAAGCCCTGAAAGGGCGCAGAGCCCTATTGTTTTCCTTAGGATTATGAGGGCCCAAGCCCTGAAAGGGCGCAGAGCCCTATTGTTTTCCTTAAGATTATTAGGGACCAAGCCTTGAAAAGGCGAAGGCCCTATTGTTTTCCTAATGATTCTTCTTCTTCTTCTTCTTCTTCTTCTTCTTCTTCTTCTTCTTCTTCTTCTTCTTCTTCTTCTTTTTATTATTAGGGCCCAAGCCTTGAAAAGGCGAAGGCCCTATTGTTTCCCTAAGGATTATTATTATTAGGCCCAAGCCTTGAAAAGGCGAAGGCCCTATTGTTTTCCTAAGGATTATTCTTCTTCTTTAGGGCCCAAGCCCTGAAAGGGCGCAGAGCCCAATTGTTTTCCTTAGGATTATTTTTTTTATTTTTTTTCTCTTTTATTTTTCTTACCCTTAACGGTCCCGAAAACTCTTGAAACTTTGCACGTGGGTCAGAACCCGCGGCCATCAGGGTCGGGCTGAAGATGGTACCCGGGCGTGGCAGGGGGGCTAGACAGCGCCCCCTGGAACGGGGTCCGAAAACTTGGTCCATAAATCAAACACGCTTGCATATAAGAATGTGAAACTCGGTACACATATAGATCTCATCGGTTCATATATACTTCATACTCTTACTTTTTACCCCAGCCCAACAGGAAGTCGGCTATTTAGGGTTGTTTGTAAAACGCATGCAATGGAATTTAAAGTACTTCTCCTAGAGAATTCAAAGAAATGGCACAAAACTCGGTCAGCATGAAGTCTGGGGATTTTTGATATCTCGAACGGTTTGGCCGTGGCGAGGAAACGAAATTATGGCGAGAAACGTGAAACAGGAAGTGTGTTATAACTTCAGCATACATTAACTGATATTGATGAAACTTCAGCAGTGTGTTCGCTGTAAGAGGCCGATCACATGGATGTGACTATTGTGAGTCAAAGTCATAGCACCACCAACTGGCAGCAGGAAGTGTGTCAATTTCAAAATGCTTTGAAATCACCCTCTTATTTTTACCCGATTTGCTTCAAACTTCATCTGTATAATGTAAACATACGCCAGATTTAGACCTGTGAAAGGATTATTTAATATCTAAGATACTGTTGCCTTGGCAACGCATCAAACTTTAATATTCTTGTTTGATGCATTTGAGACTCTTAGCATGCTTGAAATTGCATGAAACTCGATAGACACATCACATTTATTAGCCAGTAGACATGTGCAAAGTTTCAGAAACGGGTGTGGTGAGGGGCTCAGTAGCGCCACCTTTAGTCAAAAATGGGGTATTAGTTTTACCTAGAGTAACAAAAATCGGTATGTATATTGTTCTCCTCGAGGCTGGCAACTTTCTAATCGACATTAGCTCCGAACAACACAAAGTCAGTTATTTTGGTTTGAATGTAATTTTCAGGAGAATTTTCTCCCTCCCCCTCCCTCTGTCTCTGTGTGTGGGGTTTGGGGAATTTGACTATTATTTTAATGGTGTTCAAGGTTTCAGGGGCTTTTGGGGCCCTTAACGTGCTTGAAAACTCTTGAAACTTTGCACACAGGTCAGAGCCCACGGCCATCAGGGCCGAGCTGAAGCTGGTACCCGGGCGTGGCAGGGGGGCTCAACAGCGCCCCCTTGAATGGGGTCCCCAAAACTTGGTCTATAGATCAAACACGCTTGCAAGAATTAATATGAAAATCAGTACACATATAGATCTCATAGGGCCGAACAACTTTCCCTCGGTCAAGTTTTACGCAAGCCCAACAGGAAGTCGGCTATTATGGGTTGTTTGGAGAACGCTTGCTCTGGAATTTGAAGTACTTCTCCTAGAGATTGCATCCGTTTACTGCCAAACTCGGTCACCTTGAGGACAACACATTGAGGATGCTAAATTGCGGACGGATTTTTGATATCTCGAAGGGTTTGGCTGTGGCGAGGAAACGAATTTATGGCGAATAATGGAAACAGGAAGTGTGTTATAACTTCAGGATACATTAACTGATCTTGATGAAACTTCAGCAGTGTGTTCGCTGTAAGAGGCCGATCACATGGATGTGACTATTGTGAGTCAAAGTTATAGCGCCACCAACTGGCAGCAGGAAGTGTGTCACTTTCTAAATGCTTTTGACAAAAGTGGGGGGGTTAGTTTTATCTACAGTAACAAAACTCGGTATGTATATTGTACTCTTCGAGCCGGAAAACGTTCTAATTTACAGTCATTAGCCACGACCAAGAGGAAGTCAGATATTTTGGTTTGAATGTGGATTTCAGATTCTGAGTTTTTAGCTACTCCTCCTAAGTAGTTTATTTTATTCATGCCAAACTTTTTCAACATGATAAAAATACATTAATGATGCTAAATTGTGAATGGATATTGAATATCTCAAACGGTTTTGCTATGGTGAGGGATTCAATTCATGTCAAAAAAAGAATCAGGAAATGTCTCATATCTTTCTAAAATGTAATTATACACCATTTATTTTTATATAAAATTATACAAATATTAGAACTTAACCCATTTTATTCATTTTTTTTTTCAATTAAAGAATTATGTTTAAGTTTAAAAACAGCCAGAATGGTTGTTTAGTCAAAAAAAAATTTTTTCCAAATCATACATAGTGCTATACTGCCCTCTTGTGTTCAAAATCAGGTAGGCCTATTTTATTTATTTATAATATTAGGGATGTTACTATGGGAATATTTTCCAACCGGTTAATCAACGTGTGACACCGCTGAGAGCTTTAAAATCGCTAACTTGGAAGTGGAAGTAAAATACGGACGTCCACACAAGACATTAATAATGCTGCAGAGTAGAGTGAGCTTTTTCAGTTAATTCCTATGGAAGTAGGAATGAACTAAACAACGTTCACTCTGTTTTGTTCGTTCCTCACCGTGGGCGCGCACAGTTATGAATGCCCGTGCAGCCGTGAGCATTTTAGATTAATTTTAAAATTAGTGCCATTTCGGGTGGATGTATTACTTTAATTTATTTAACAAAAACACAATGTTGTGTTTTATTGCGAGTGTACACAAATATAAGTAAACACTTTGCAGTTTGAATGATGTCCTGTATGAAGAAAATGACGGAGTATGTTTTTATGTGTAACACACTGTTCAATCGCGCTGAGCCACCCACACACACACACACACACACACATTCCAGCATTGCAATCTTGACATCGCAAGCCTGTTCCGTTAAACATATGTGTTATATATATATATATATATATTAGATCAATATATATGTTTTCTTATCAATATATATACGTTTTCCCAAAAAGTTTTTGAAAACCTATGCAATATGATGGATGTCCAAAAGATGGCACTCACAGACTGTTTTTAAATGGGGTTGGATCAATATCTTTTTGCTTTTAAACTGTGTGTGTGTGTGTGTGTGTGAGAGAGAGAGAGATTGTGTCTGTTACAGTGACAAGAGTTTAACCCTTTAAGGCCTTGTTTTTTTGATATATATCTTTTTTTATTTAAAAAAAAGTGCATACAACCCATATCTTTTAAATGTATTGTTTGCTTTAAATTAAATTAAGATTGTATGTTTCTTAATTGAACCTAAATAAATTTAAAATTAATGTGCTATATTTCAGATCAATATATTTGTTTTCCTTCATTTTAATCAACACTAACTTTATTCTAATCTGAATTATAAATAACTTATTTCTGTATAAAATAAAAAATCCCGAATAATCCAGACCAACCAGAGCGCACTATTTCTACAACATCATCAGTGCTGAAGCGGAACTACCAGAGCCGTTCGGCAGATAGCCAGCAGATATTTTGTGTCACGTCGTGCACAATAACCCTAAAGGCACCAGGGTGGCGGTGCCACCGGCTTTTTATATATATATATATATATATATATATATATAAAAATATAGCTGCGAGCAGCGATGAAGGGCCAAAGCCGGCGGTACCGCCACCCCGGTGCCTTTAGGTAACTAAAGGCACCGGGGTTGCGGTGCCACCGGCTTGGGCCCGTAATCTCTGCAGCTATATTTCTTCTTCTTCTTCTTCTTCTTCTTCTTCTTCTTCTTCTTTTTATTATTTTACTAACTTTTGGGCACTTTTGGGGGCCTTAACGTGCTCAAAAACTCTTGAAACTTTGCACACGCGTCAGAACCCGCGGCCATCAGGGCCGGGCTGAAGATGGTACCCGGGCGTGGCAGGGGGGCTCGACAGCGCCCCCTGGAACGGGGTTTGAACACTTGTCCATATATCAAACACGCTTGCATGTAATAATCTGAAACTCGGTACACTTATAGATCTCATCGGGCCAAACAACTTTCGTGCTCTAAGTTTTACGTCAGCCCAACAGGAAGTCGGTTATTATGGGTTGTTTGGAAACTCATTTTCTATATTTTTCTTACGACTATTCGGGCACTTTTGGGGCCCTTAACGTGCTCGAAAACTCTTGAAACTTTGCACACGGGTCAGAACCCGCGGCTATCAGGGCCGGGCTGAAGATGGTACCCGGGCGTGGCAGGGGGGCTCGACAGCGCCCCCCTGGAACGGGGTCCGAAAACTTGGTCCATAAATCAAACACGCTTGCATGTAATAATATGAAACTCGGTACACATATAGATCTCATCGGTTCATATATACTTCATGCTCTTACTTTTTACCCCAGCCCAACAGGAAGTCGGCTATTTAGGGTTGTTTGTAAAACGCATGCAATGGAATTTAAAGTACTTCTCCTAGAGAATTCAAAGAAATGCCACGAAACTCGGTCAGCATGAAGTCAAGACATTGAGGATGAAAAATTGCCAGGGGATTTTTGATATCTCGAACGGTTTGGCCGTGGCGAGGAAACAAATTTATGGCGAGAAACGTGAAACAGGAAGTGTGTTATAACTTCAGCATACATTAGCTGATCTTAATGAAACTTCAGCAGTGTGTTCGTTGTAAGAGGCCGATCACATGGATGTGACTATTGTGAGTCAAAGTTATAGCGCCACCAACTGGCAGCAGGAAGTGTGTCACTTTCAAAATGCTTTGAAATCCCCCTCTTATTTTAACCCGATTTGCTTCAAACTTCATCTGTATAATGTAAATACACGGCAGATGTAGACCTGTGAAAGGATTATTGATATCTTTGATACTGTTGCCGTGGCAACGCATCAAACTTTAAAATTCTTTTTGGATGCTTTTGAGACTCTTAGCATGCCTGAAATTGCTTGAAATTGCATGAAACTCGACAGACAGATCACATTTATTAGCCAGTAGACATGTGCAAAGTTTCAGAAACGGGCGTGGTGCAGGGACTCAGTAGCGCCACCTTTTGACAAAAGTGGGGAGGTTAGTTTTATAGTTTTACCTACAATCATAAAACTCGGTACGCATATTGTTCAGATCAAGCCGGACAACTTTCTAATTAACTGTCATTAGCTCAGACCAAGAGGAAGTCAGATATTTTGGTTTGAATATGGTCATTTTCTCTCTCTCTCTCTCTGAGCCAATATGGCAAGCCGTTTTAACATTTAATCATTTTAACCTACTAGTCTCTATTTTCATGCTTCTAGTACTTATTTTTTAGATACTAGTATCTATTCCATTAAGTACTAGTACTTATTCATTAGCGACTAGTGCTTATTCTTTAGTACTAGTGCCTATTCTTTAGATACTAGTGCTTATTCTTTAGATATTCTTTTGAATACGTATTAGTAGCTAATGAATAAGTACTGGTATCTATTTAATAGGTACTAGTATCTAATGACTTAGTACTAGTATTTATTGAATAAATACTAGTATCTATTAATAGGTACTAGTATCTAAAAGGTCATTTTCTCTCTCTCTCTCTCTGAGCCAATATGGCAAGCCGTTTTAACATTTTATCATTTTAACCTACTAGTCTCTATTTTCATGCTACTAGTACTTATTTTTTAGATACTAGTATCTATTCCATTAAGTACTAGTACTTATTCATTAGCGACTAGTGCTTATCCTGTTTAGAATATTAAAAGTGCTTATTCAATTTTTATGCTTATTTATATTTTCAGAGCAGAAAATCCGAATTTTCTGCTTATTCAATATTGCATCTAAAATGGAAGTGACTTGACGTGTGTGTGTGTGTGTGTGTGTGTGTGTGTGTGTGTGTGTGTGTGTGTGTGTGTGTGTGTGTGTGTGTGTGTGTGTGTGTGTGTGTGTGTGTGTGTGTGAGAGAGAGAGAGATTGTGTCTGTTACAGTGACAAGAGTTTAACCCTTTAAGGCCTTGTTTTTTGGATATATATATTTTTTTATTAAAAAAAAAGTGCATACAACCCATATCTTTTAAATGTATTGTTTGCTTTAAATTAAATTAAGATTGTATGTTTGGTAATTGAACCTAAATAAATTTAAAATTAATGTGCTATATTTCAGATCAATATATTTGTTTTCCTTCATTTTAATCAACACTAACTTTATTCTCATCTGAATTATAAATAACTTTTTTCTGTATAAAATAAAAAATCCAGAATAATCCAGACCAACCAGAGCGCACTATTTCTACAACATCATCAGTGCTGAAGCGGAACTACCAGAGCCGTTCGGCAGATAGCCAGCAGATATTTTGTGTCACGTCGTGCACAATAACCCTAAAGGCACCAGGGTGGCGGTGCCACCGGCTTTTTATATATATATATATATATATATATATATATATATATATATATATATATAAATATAGCTGCGAGCAGCAATGAAGGGCAAAAGCCGGCGGTACCGCCACCCCGGTGCCTTTAGGTAACTAAAGGCACCGGGGTTGCGGTGCCACCGGCTTGGGCCCGTAATCGCTGCTCGCAGCTATATTTATTATTATTATTATTATTATTTTACTACCTTTTGGGCACTTTTGGGGCCCTTAACGTGCTCGAAAACTCTTGAAACTTTGCACACGGGTCAGAACCCGCGGCCATCAGGGCCGGGCTGAAGCTGGTACCCGGGCGTGGCAGGGGGGCTCGACAGCGCCCCCTGGAAGTGGTAAAATATCTTGATCCATAAATCAAACACGCTTGCATGTAATAATATGAAACTCGGTACACATATAGATCTCATTGGTTCATATATCCTTCGTACTTTTACTTTTTACGCCAGCCCAACAGGAAGTCAGCTATTATGGGTTGTTTGGAAACTAATGCTCAGGAATTTGAAACACTTCAAATTCACCCGATCGTCACCAAACTCGGTGTGCATGAAGTCAAGACATTGAGGATGAAAAATTGCCAGGGGATTTTTGATATCTCGAACGGTTTGGCTGTGGCGAGGAAACGAATTTATGGCGAATAATAGAAACAGGAAGTGTATTATAACTTTTGCATACATTGACTGATCTTGATGAAACTTCAGCAGTGTGTTCGCTGTAAGAGGTCGATCACATGGATTTGACTATTGTGAGTCAAAGTTATAGCGCCACCAACTGGCAGCAGGAAGTGTGTCACTTTCAAAATGCTTTTAAATCACCCTCTTATTTTTACCCAATTTGCTTAAAACTTTATGTGTATAATGTAAACACACGGCAGATGTAGACCTGTGAAAGGATTATTGATATCTTAGATACTGTTGCCGTGGTAACGCATCAAACTTTAAGATTATTTTTGATGCTTTTGAGACTCTTAGCATACTTGAAATTGCATGAAACTCGACAGACACATTACAGTTATTAGCCAGTAGACATGTGCAAAGTTTCAGAAACGGGCGTGGTGCAGGGGCTCAGTAGCGCCCCCTTTTGACAAAAGAGGGGGAGTTAGGTCTATACTTTTATCTACAATCTTAAAACTCAGTATGTATATTGTTCATATCGAGCTGGACAACTTTCTAATCTACAGTTATTAGCTCAGACCAACAGGAAGTCAGATATTTTGGTTTGAATGTGGATATTTTGGAGAATTTTCTCTTCCTCTCTCTGACCCTACGTCTCTCCATGTGTTTGGGGGGAGGGGGATTTGTCTGCTGAGTGAGAATGCTTTTATTTTTGTTTTTCAAGGTTTTGGGGCCCTTAACGTGCTTGAAAACTCTTGAAACTTTGCACACAGGTCAGAACCCGCGGCCATCAGGGCCGGGCTGAAGCTGGTACCCGGGCGTGGCAGATGGGCTCGACAGCGCTTCCTGGAATGCGATTCGAACACTTGTCCATATATCAAACATGCTTGCATGTAATAATATGAAACTCGGTACATATTTAGATCTCATCGGGCCGAACAACTTTCGTGCTCTAAGTTTAACAACAGCTCAACAGGAAGTCAGCTATTATGGGTTGTTTGGAAAATGCATGCTTTTATTTTTTATATACTTCTCCTAGAGAATTAATCCAAACACCACGAAACTCGGTCAGCATGAAGTCAAGACATTGAGGATGATAAATTGCCAGCGGATTTTTGATATCTCGAACGGTTTGGCCGTGGCGAGGAAATGAGTTTATGACTAAAAAAGGACACATAAAGTGTGTTATAACTTAGTTAGTTTTACCTACAGTTACAAAACTTGGCGTGTATATTGTTCTCTTCAAGCCAAAAAACGTTATAATTTACAGTTATTAGTTCCGACCAACAGAAAGTCAGATATTGTGGTTTGAATGTGGATTCTGAGAATTTTCTCTCCCTCTCTCTGACAGAGAGAGGGTTCCCTGCCATTCTCTGTGTGTGTGTGTCTGTGTAGGGAGGGTGAGAAGGAAAGGTGGGGGGGCAGGGTCTCTTCCAGTGATAGTTTAAACAAAAAATCATAAATAGGGCTATACTGCCCTCTTGTGTCCAAAATTATATTTATATATAAATATATTACCTATGTGACTGAGGATGTTGTGTTTTATAGCGAGTGTACACAAATATAAGTAAACAGTTTGCCGTCTGAATGATGTCCTGTATGAAAAAAATGACGGAGTATGTTTCTGCTGTTCACACACACACACAGTTCGATCCCGCCCGCGCCCGCGCCTCTCTCTCTCACACGCACGCACACACACACGCACACACACAGTTCGATCGCGCCCGCGCTTTTCTCTCTCTCTCTAAAACACACACACACACACAATTTGATAGCGCGCGCCTCTCTCTTAAGCTGGAGTGTGTGTGTGTGTGCGCGCGAGAGAGGCGCGCTGGCGCGATAGAACTTTGTGTGTGTGTGGGAGAGAGAGAGAGAGAGAGAGAGAGAGAGAGAGAGAGAGAGAGAGAGAGAGAGAGGCGCTGAAATCATTTTATACGGAAATCAATTATTTATAATTCAGATGAGAATAAAGTTAGTGTTAATTAAAATTATAAGGAACATTTAGTTTTTCTGTTCTGAATATCATTAAAACAGAAAAGGCAGAGACAACATAATGATGAACAATCTTAAGATATTAAATCGTATGCTGTGTTGTGAATACACCCATGTTAAACATTAAAATGTACTTCCATTGCATATCATAGGACACATAAGCGTAAAATATAATTACATTAATAAACCTGTACAAAGACCTCCAGATAAATACTGGGCTTCTATATTTACACATTTAAGTGCAGAAAAACATATTGAGCTATGACATCCTATGACATTAAAAATTATTCTATATTTAAATTATCTCATATATGTGGCTATTGTGGTTCAAGATCATAGGCCCTGTCCCAAATGTCGCGCTTCATATGAATACTCGGTCTTGTGTACTTATTTCATGTGTCCGTTAAATCCATGAGACCCATGGATGAGGTGTCTCATTTTTCATTTTAGTTTTCAGAAGGTTGCTCACGCATACTTTGTGGTTGATATGTGCCCTCGATGAATACTTGATGCACCCAAACTGATGCAAGCTCTACAGCACACTTCTTTTCGACAATCAAAGCAGGGTAACGTTTTTGCACGTCGTGCACAATAACCCTAAAGGCACCAGGGTGGCGGTGCCACCGGCTTCTTTATATATATATATATAAATATAGCTGCGAGCAGCGATGAAGGGCCAAAGCCGGCGGTACTGCCACCCTGGTGCACCAGGGTTGCGGTGCCACCGGCTTGGCCCCGTAATCGCTGCTCGCTGCTCGGTTTATCAAGTCAAGGAGCTGTCAGGACAGGGGACGATGTGAGCAATCATTTAACATTCTCAAAGGCGCTTTCACATTTTGGAGTCCACACAAATTTAGCCTTTGCTTGCAACAAATCTGTAAGCGGGGCAACAACAGAAGAAAAGTTCGGACAAAAACTCCTGTAATACCCAGCCATTCCTAAAAATCTCATCAACTCACGTTTAGTCTGAGGGCTAGGAAATTTGTCAATCACTATGACTTTAGCACGTACAGGTCGCACCTTACCCATTCCGACAACCTTGCCCAGATAAGTCACAGTCGCCCTGGCAAACTCACACTTTGCCAGGTTGACTGTGAGTTTGGCATCAGACAAACACTCGAACAGTGCACGAATTCGGATAAGATGTTGATCCCATGTGTCAGTATAGACAACAATGTCATCTAAATATACAGCACAACCCTCTAAACCAGCTGTCACCCTGTTCATTAGACGCTGAAAAGTAGCTGGGGCATTTCTGAGACCAAAACGTATTGCCGTGTAAGAATATAATCCAAATGGGATAATAAAAGAGGAAACTTCCTGTGCTCGAGCGGTCAAAGGCACTTGCCAGTACCCTTTGAGCAAATCAAATTTACTGACATAGTTAGCTGATCCAACTTGGTCAACGCAGTCTTCCATCCTAGGCAATGGATAAGAGTCAGGTCTAGTTAGGGTGTTTACTCGTCTATAGTCTGGGCAAAAACGTTGAGTACCGTCTGATTTTCCCACTAACAAACAAGGTGAAGCCCAATCTGAAAAGGAAGGCTTTGCTATGTTGTTTTCAAGCATGTAATTGACTTCAGCCTCCAATTTCTGACATTTGTCAAATGATACACGATAAAAGTGTCGGACAGGTTTAACATCGCCTACATCAATATCGTGTTCTATCAAGTGGGTACGAGAAGGAGTATCTGAAAAGAGAACAGAAAATACAGACAGCATAGATTTTAACTCAGAACGTTGTTTGCAAGATAAATGTTTTACCCATCCTTCTAGGTTAGCCAAAGTCTCAGAATTTTTTAGACGAGGTTGTAAAATGACATCATCAGGTGATTTCACATCCTGTTGTACGTCACCTGTTTGACTTAAACTAGCTAGCGCAATTGAGGAAGGAATGACTTCAGGAGCAACATTACGAGAGTAAAAGGGTTTTAATAAATTCACATGGCACAACTGGGTAGGTTTCCTGCGCTCAGGGGTAGAACGAATATAATTTTGATCCGACACTTTTTGAAGCACAGTGTAAGGTCCTAAAAACTTTGCACAGAAAGGAGAACCTGGTAAAGGAAATAAGGCTAACACCTGATCTCCTGGACTAAACATGCGAATCTCAGACTTACGATCAAACCAGCATTTCATCTTTCTCTGAGTTTTTTCCAACTTTTCTCTTGCCAATTCCCCAGCCAGGACTAGACGTCGACGAAAACCCTGTATATACTGAATCAGACTCTGTGGTGGCTCCTCCGGTAGAGCAGCTTTACTCAGTACTGCCATGGGTCCTCGTACACAATGTCCAAAGACTAACTGATTGGGACTAAATCCCAAACTCTCCTGGATAACCTCACGTGTGGCCAATAACAACCAAGGCAACCCTTCTTCCCAATCACCTTTTAACTCAGTGCAATATGCCCTCAACAAAGATTTTAACGTCTGTTGAAAACGCTCTAGGGCACCCTGACTTTCCGCATGGTATGCACTGGATTTGTTGTGTCTAATGCCAAGCTGCCGCAGAACTTCTTGAAACATATTAGATGTAAAGTTTGTCCCCTGATCACTCTGAACAACTTTTGGAATTCCAAAAATAGAAATGAACTGGGACAAGGCTTTTACAACTGATCGTGTGGTGATTGAACGCAACGGAAAAGCCGCAGGATACTGAGTGCTCTGACACATCACGGTCAATAAGTAAACGCTACCAGACTTTGAAGGTGGTAAAGGCCCAACACAATCCACTAGAAGATGCTGAAAAGGCTGTTCCATAACAGGTATGGGATACAAAGGCACAGGTTTTATGGTTTGATTTGGTTTACCAGTCAGCTGACAGATCGAACAGGTCTTAACATACTGCCTTACGTCACTCTTAATACGAGGCCAGTAAAAGTACTCAGCAAATGTTGGTAGGTCTTATTTACGCCCAAATGTCCAGACAACCCACAATGAGCAGAGTCCAATACAGAATTTCGCAAAGAAACAGGCACAACTACCTGTATAATTGGTTCAGTCAAACCTCCCTCTGTGTCAGAAGTCCACTTCCGCAATAGTACCCCATTTTCAATGAAGTACCCATTAACGGAACTCTCTGCTACATCAGGAGATAAAGCAGCATCAAACAGCGAGTTCAGAGACGAATCCTCTTTCTGAGCAGAAACCCAAACCTGATGGGGAATAGAAGGTAAAGCAAGGAGACCTGGCACTACTCTCTTAGAGGTTAACAAATCCTTCTCATCAATTAGTTTTGCATCGGCTGACTGTTTACGCATTGCACGCGTGAGTGCACAAGACAGAAATACCTCTGGATACTGCTGGGAGATATCATTGTCACCCAATGGAGCAGGACAAGTAGCAACCACAAGTGGAGGTGGAACATCACGCCACACACGGTCACCCGCCAGATTATTCCCCAAGATCACTGAAACTCCTTCCATTGGTAGTGAAGGACGGACTCCCATCACAACTGCTCCATTTACTAAATCAGATTGGAGAAACATGTTATGTAGAGGTACAGAAAATGTTTGCAACCCAATACCGCGAATCAGCACACTGTTCCCTGTATTGGACTCCTGAGTAAAAGGAAGAACAGATTGCAAAATGAACGATTCCGATGCTCCCGTGTCTCGGAGAATCTTAATAGGAACCTTCTCAGTACTTCCAAGCAATGACACATAGCCTTTTGTAATAAAGGGAGCATATCCAACATCTCCAACATTGCAACGTACTGCTGGTTTCTCCAGATTCTGCAAAAAATCAAGACAGCAGTCAGAATTATTATCTGTCTGAACAGATGAAACAGCAAGAGCAGGCTTGGGTTCAGGTTTAACACGCATCAGTTTTCCTTTAAGCGCTAAACAATCCTTTTTCCAGTGTCCCTTTAAATGACAATAAGCACACCAGTCATTTTTATCAGCGTAACTTTTAAAATTCCTCTCACTCTTATTATCAGCCAAGGCATGACGAACGGTTACACTCTCTGTTGGACTATCACTGAACTTGAACCTACTTTTCTTGACTTCACATTTATGAGTGAGTACATACTCATCATTAAGAATGGCAGCCTCTTCCGTAGATGTAACATTACGATCAGTCAAAAAGATTGAAACATGCTCAGACAAAGTGCTTTTAAACTGTTCTAACAGGAACAACTCGTGAAGATTTTCACGACTAGTTACAACTGAAGGAGCACACCAGCGATCCAACTGGATTTTTAAGTCTCTCACAAATTCATAATACGTCTGCTCTGCAGGTTTTCGCATGTTTCTAAATTTCTGCCGATAGGCCTCTGGCACCAGCTCATAAGCTTTCAGTACAGCCTCCTTAACCTTATGATATCTCTGACTATCACGAACACTCAAGGACGAGTAAGCTTTTTGTGCCTTACCGGTTAACACACATTGTAACATCAAAGTCTGTTCAGTATCTGGCCATTTCATCACACCTGCCAGGCGCTCAAACAAACTAAAGAATGTGTCTACATCAGTTTAACTAAATTTGGGTATCAGCTTAATATTATTGGCTACATCCAACCCTTTTCTGACAGAACTGGTTAGACCACTTGCACTGTCCCCCAGTTTACCCTCACCAAGTAACTGAAACCGCAAAGCCTCAACCTCCAATTTACGAATTTCAATTTCACGATTCAACTTCGTCTTTTCTAACTCTAAAAGCATTAGTTCTTTTTGTTGCTCAAAAGAGAACTTGGAAGCAATAACTGAAGATTGTGCAGCGCTATCTTCATCTTCATCAAAATCAACAGGCTTAGCAGGATCAAAAACCTCTAACTTAACTAGAGTGGCTTTAACAATTAGGGCAACAGACTCTTTTAACTTTTTTTCTTTGGTGGTTAAACAGATATCATACTTGGCGGCCACCTCCAACAGCTGTTCTTTCGTTAATTGGTCAAAGAATTCCTCACTAGGAGACTCAAAAAATAAGTCTAAATCAGTAGCCATTCTCTATTTTATTCTATCCAGCTCGTAATCGCCCTAATTTACAAACACCAACAAGTGATTGTTCCCCCTACTCTCTCCACCCCTAAAATAACTCAACCCTAGTCTTCATGCCTCCACCAAGAGTCGAGTATTTTTAAGTACTCAAATACCGTCAAATGTATAACTCACGGACAAACCAGTGAGACATACAATCGCGGCAGCGCTCTCAACTCAGCGTCAGCACAAAAACAACAAACTAAAATAAAATAAAATTAACGCAATGCGTTGCTAAACCTACCGGGGAACATCACCATTAGTGTAACAAAATGCAGAGTTCGCTGACAAATTACCTTTCAGCAATATTAGCTTACCGAGTACAGTAAACACACACAACAGAATCCTGCCAGAGCTAACGTTACACTGTATAGCCTACCATCAGAGAGAAAAGACGTTTTGTTTACGAGAAAATCTTGAGAGAAATCAATACACTTACCATATTTCATATGGTCTATTTCGGTTTCACTTTCTCTTCAATTTGAGCACAAAAATGAAGAAAATCCACTGCTTTTAAAACTCCGAAAACTCTCGCGCACATTTCCCAGTAACAACAAAACACCCACTGTTTGCTAGCGCTAGCAGGCCAAGCAACATGCAGGTGAATCGAATAGCCGTCAAATACGCTCCGCCTGTACATACACTCCCGGCGCTAGCGAAAATTTACAAGTATTTTTTTTCCTCTTCTCTTTCCTTCCTATAGAAGCTGGACCTTCCAAATTATCAAAACATTTGAGGACGAGCCCCCAATTGTTACAATCCGGCTCAAGGAAGTAACAAAATAAAGGGTTCAAAGTCCAAAAATATATTAAACAATATATTTATTTATGTCTAGGGTTTAAATGATAAAGAAAATAGATGTTCAACAATAAACAAGCAAACAATAAAGAGAAAAGCAATATGAAGGTCCAGCTCCTGATCTGCACAGCTACAGGATAGGAATCAGAGCTATCTTCCACAAAGGCCAGCCATCTTAAATAATGCTTCCCAAATTCCAGACAGGTGTAGATCCTTATCCGGCAACCTATAAAAGAAGAGAGAAGACAACAGAACAAACCCAAAACAACACCGAGCCGTAACAGTACTTATTTCATGTGTCCGTTAAATCCATGAGACCCATAGATGAGGTGTCTCATTTTTCATTTTAGGTTTCAGAAAGTTGCTCACGCATACTTTATGGTTAATATGTGCCCTCGATGCGCACTTGATGCACCCAAACTGATGCAAGCTCTACAGCACACTTCTTTTCGAAAATCAAAGCAGGGTTACGTTTTTGCACGTCATGCACAATAACCCTATAGGCACCACGGTGGCAGTGCCAGCGGCTTCTTTATATATATATATATATATATATATATATATATATATATATATATATAAATAAAGCTGCGAGCAGCGATGAAGGACCAAAGCCGGCGGCACCGCCACCCCGGTGCCTTTAGTTACCTAGTTACCACCGGCTTGGGCCTGAAATCGCTGCTCGCAGCTGTATTTTATTATTATTTAACTACCTTTTGGGCACTTTTGGGGCCCTTAACGTGCTCGAAAACTTTGCACACGGGTCAGAACCCGCGGCCATCAGGGCCGGGCTGAACCTGGTACCCGGGCGTGGCAGGGGGGCTCGACAGCGCCCCCTGGAACGAGGTTTGAACACTTGTCCATATATCAAACAAGCTTGCATGTAATAATCTGAAACTCGGTACACATAAAGATGTCATCGGGCCAAACAACTTTCGTGCTCTAAGTTTTACGCCAGCCCAACAGGAAGTGGGCTATTTAGGGTTGTTTGGAAACGCATGCTCTGGAATTTAAAACACTTCTCCTAGGGAATTCACCCAATCATCACCAAACTCGGAGTGCATGAAGTCAAGACATTGAGGATGAAAAATTGCCAGGGGATTTTTGATATCTCGAACGGTTTGGCCGTGGCGAGGAAACGAATTTATGGCGAATAATGGAAACAGGAAGTGTGCTATAACTTCTGCATACATTAACTGATCTTGATGAAACTTCAGCAGTGTGTTCGTTGGAAGAGGCCGATCACATGGATGTAAGTATTGTGAGTCAAAGTTATAGTGCCACCAACTGGCAGCAGGAAGTGTGTCACTTTCAAAATGCTTTGAAATCACCCTCTTATTTTTACCCGATTTGCTTCAAACTTTATGTGTATAATGTAAACACACGCCAGATGTAGACCTGTGAAAGGATTATTGATATCTTAAATACTTTTGCCATGGCAACGCATCAAACTTTAATATTCTTTTTGGATGCTTTTGAGACTCTTAACATTCTTCAAATTGCATGAAACTCGACAGACACATCTCATTTATTACCTAGTAGACATGTGCAAAGTTTCAGAAACGGGCGTGGTACAGGGGCTCAGTAGCGCCCCCTTTTGACAAAAGTGGGGGGATTCGTTTTATCTACAGTAACAAAACTCGGTATGTATATTGTACTCTTCAAGCCGGACAACTTTCTAATTTAAAGTCATTAGCTCCGACCAACAGGAATCAGATATTTTGCTTTGAATGTGGATGTTTTGAAGAATTTTCTCTCTTTCTGTGAGAGGGAGAGGGAAAGGGGGGGGGGGATTTGTCTGCTGAGTGAGAATACTTTTAATTCTTGTTTATCAAGGTTTCAGGGGCTTTTGGGGCCCTTAACACGCTCAAAAACTCTTGAAACTTTGCACACGGGTCAGGACCCGCAGCCATTAGGGCCGGGCTAAAGCTGTTACCCGGGCGTGGTAGAGGGGCTCGACAGCGCCCCCTGGAATGGGATTTGAACACTTGTCCATAACTCAAACACACTTGCATGTAATAATATGAAACTCGGTACACATATAGATCTCATCGGGCCGAACAACTTTCCCTCTGTCAAGTTTTACGCCAGCCCAACAGGAAGTCGGCTATTATGAGTTGTTTGGAGAACGCTTGCTCTGGAATTTTAACTTCTCCTCCAAGGCAATTCATTCAATTGTCACCAAACTCGGTGAGCGTGAAGTCAAGACATTGAGGATGCTTAATTGCGGACGGATTTTTTATATCTCGAACGGTTTGGCCGTGGCAAGGAAATGAATTTATGACTAAAAAAGGACACATAAAGTGTGTTATAACTTAGTTAGTTTTACCTATAGTTACAAAACTTGGCATGTATATTGTTCTCGTCAAGCCGAACAACTTTCTAATTTACAGTTATTAGCTCTGACCAACATGAAGTCAGATATTTTGGTTTGAATGTGGATTCTGAGCATTTTCTCTCCCTCTCTCTGACAGAGAGAGTGTCCCCTGCCAATCTCTGTGTGTGTGTATGTGTGTGTGTGTGTGTGTCTGTGTGGGGCGGGGGGTGGGTCTCTTTAAACACAAAATCATAAATAGGGTTATACTGCCCTCTGGTGTCCAAAATTATATTTATATATAAATATATTGCATATGTGACTGAGGATGTTGTGTTTTATTGGGAGTGTACAAATATATAAGTAAACAGTTTGCAGTCTGAATGATGTCCTGTATGAAAAAAAATGACAGAGTATGTTTCCACTGTTCACACACACACACACACACACACACACACACATACACACACAGTTCGATCGCGCCCGCACATCTCTCTCACACATGCACACACACACACACGCATACACACACACACACACACACACACACAGTTCGATCGAGCCCGCGCCTCTCTCTCTCACACATGCACACACAGACACACAGTTCGATCGCGCGCGCCTCTTTCTCAAGGTGGAGTGTGTGTGTGCGCGTGAGAGAGGCACGCTGGCGCGATCGAACTGTGTATGTGTGTGAGAGAGAGAGAGAGAGAGAGAGAGAGAGAGAGAGAGGGTGGGGGGGGCGCGATCGAACTGTGTGTGTGTGTGAGAGAGAGAGAGAGAGTGAGAGAGAGAGAGAGAGAGAGAGAGAGAGAGGCACGGAAATCATCTTATACGGAAATTGTCAAGTTATTGGTAAAGAAACAAAAGAGGTTCGTACCACGACGTACTTGGAGCTTGTCTTTATATAGCCATCAGCACATAACATCCGGGCGAGAACCGGAACAGCCCTTTTTATTTTCAAAATACAAGCATTCTCTTACACTATTATTCCAAAATACCACATCTCCCTTTCTTTGACAACAAAGGGTAGACTACCTTTGTCTCTTCAGGGTCTTAAGGGGTTTATTCTGCCCTTTTGCTGGAAGACCCGTCCCTCTCTAAACAACCCGTCAATAAATCACAAATCAAGTCTCTGCGGCTTTCTAACCTCTCTCCCACATCTGGTCCGCACAGTCTCTGGACCCTCTCTGCTAGGAGATATTGTCACTGGTGGAGCTGGCTCTGGTGATGTTGGCTCTGGTGCATCTGGTGCATTTTCTTCCTTCAGTGACTTATCAACGTCGACCACCCCACTGTTGGTCTGCAGTGACACCAAGTGATGCCGGTTCCTCCTCAGTGTGCCCTGAGGCACCTGGACGATATACGAGCGAGGGGTGGTGTGTGTAGATAACACTGTGCCCTGAACTCGTGAATCAGTGATCCACACATCCTCTCAAGGGACTAACGGCTCCAGGTTTCTCACGCCATGTCTCTTGTTGAAGTATTTTGCGTCGTTCCCCCTCTTCTCCCTTTCTTTAGCCTCCAGCACGTTGTAGTCAGGCAACACTGGAGTCAGTAGGGTTGCAAGAACAGTAGTGCGGAGGCGGCGCCCCATCAACAGCTCCGCTGGACTATAGCCATTCTGTAGAGGGGTTGCTCTGTAAGCCAGCAATCCTAGATATGGGTCTGATGCCTTTGTTAGTAGGGTTTTCACGGTTTGTACCACGCGTTCCGCCTCCCCATTACTCTGGGGAAACTTGGGGCTGCTCGTAATATGCACAAAGCCATACTCTGCTGCAAAGGCTTTAAAATGGCTACCAGAGAACATTGTCACTTCGAAGAACTTCACAAATTCCATGACGAGAAAAAATGGATTTCAGGGGCACCACCACATTTGTAGACCTTGTGGGTGACAACAGCGCAATTTCCACATACCTTGAGAAGTAATCTACTACGAGTAGGTATGTCTTGCCTTTCAGCATGAATAGGTCCGCTCCCACCGTTTGCCACGGCCTGTCTGGCATCTCCGTCGACATCAGCGGCTCTTTGACATTCCTTCTCTCTTGAATGCAGGTTCTACATTTCATTACCATGTCATTCAGCTGGCTGCTGAGCCCTGGCCACCATACCGTCTGTTTGGCCAGGCCCCTGCACTTTGTCACCCCCAGGTGCCCCTCTTGTAGTCTCTGTAGCACATCACCTTGTAAGGCAGATGGAATGACGAGCCTTGTGCCCCGCAGCAGCAGTCCATCATGCACCGTCAACACTGTTCTCTCGGGCCAGTAATGTCTCAGCTCTTCCTGCAGTTGCCTTTTGTCAGGCCAGCCGTCTGTGCAGTACTTCATCAGTGCAGAGCATGTGCCGTCTGCCCTCAGGTGCTCGCGTAAGCTGCTCAGATAATCTCCACTGGCAGGAATATTGCAGATGACAGAGTCTACATAGATGTTGGTGTTGGTGTTGGTGTGTGCCTCTGCGGTTCTTATGGGAACACAAGATAAGGTGTTCGGCTGTCCACAGGCTTTTTCCAGGGACATGATTGACTGTATAATTATACCTCAAGAGTCGCATCCTAAATCTTTGGATTCTTGGTGGGAGGTCATCCAGAGCCTTCCCGCCCAGCAGACTCACCAAAGGCTTATGGTCAGTTTCCAGCTGGAATGGTCTTCCCAGGATAAAACAGCTGAACCTTTCACATGCCCACGTTGCAGCTAATGCCTCCTTCTCTACTTGAGCATAGCGCTGCTCTGTCGGTGTCATTGACCTGGACGCATATGCCACCGGTGACCACCTTGCATCATTCTTCTGCAGCAGGACCTCCCCCAGGCCAAAGGAAGAGGCATCAGCAGAGATCTTTAATGCACTGTTCGGATTGTATAGTGCAAGCACTGGTGTGGATGACAGCTCTGTTTTCAACTGATCAAAGGCCGCCTGCTGCTCCGTCCCCCAGTACCAGTGGTTTTTCTTAGACACCAGGTCTCTTAGCACTTTGTCTTTTTCAGCCAGGTTAGGCAAGAAGCGGCCCAACTGATTGACCATGCCCAGAAAACTCCTTAGTTCGCTGACATTTTTGGGTGCGTCCATCTCTTGCACAGCTCTCGTCTTCTCCGGATCTGAATTCACTCCCTCTGCTGAAATCACATGACCTAGGAATCTGACTGTATGGGGTGCAAGCTCACATTTGTCCATGTTGAGCGTAATACCGGCCTTTTGTGCCTTCTCAAGCACCGCCTGTAGCCGTATATCATGCTCGACCTGGGTCTGTCCCTAGACCAGGATGTCATCCATGTGACACAGTACCCCCTCTAGACCACCGGTCACTTCTGTCATCATCATCCTTTGAAAGTGCTCGGGGGCTGAAGCTATGCCAAAGGGTAGCCGGTTAAAATAGTAGCGCCCAAAAGGCGTGATGAAGGTGGTGTATTTGGCAGACTCTTTTGTCAACGGTACTTGCCAAAAGCCCATATTGGCATCTAATTTGCTGAATACTGTTGCGCCAGCTAGCATGCCCAGAGTGTGCTCGACAGAAGGCAGGATAAACTTCTCTCTTTATACTGATTCATTCATCCTTGTAAAATCCACACAAATGCGAACAGTACCTGCTTTTTTCGGCACCACCACCATCCCGGCGCACCAATCAGTCGGCTACTCAATCTTGGTGATTACGCCCATCTCCTCCATACGGTCTATCTCCTCCTTCACTTTTCCCATAAGAGGCAGAGGGACTCTGCGTTGTGCGTGAAGAGAGAAGGGCACAGCCTCTGGCTTTAATTTAATTGAGTACGGCCTCCGTACAAGACCCAAGCCGCTGCACAGCTTCGGATACTGTTGTTTCAGCGATTTCATGGTGATGTTGTCAACCCTGCACACAAGCTGAAGCTGTTCTATGGCCGGCCTTCCCAGAAGTGCAGTGTGCAGGTCTTTTACTATATAAATGTCCTCTGTGGCTGTCTGTGCGCCTCTACGCAGTGTTTCTCTGGCTACACCTAGGACAGATAATACATTGCCACCTGGCCCAAACAATGGGCGGGTCGATACTGCCAGGCGCTTCATATCAGGTCCCCCTGTAATGTCATAATACACCTCGGCTGGCAGGGCGGTAACGTCAGCACCAGTCTCAATTTTAAAGCACACTTTTTTGTCTCTCACTTGCAGCTGCACGGTCCACGGGTCTTTTCCCGCATCCATGACACCCAGGAATAAACTCTCTTCTTCTTCTGTAGTGACAGCATTCAAAGATTTCACACTGGTTCTGCACACTTTCCCATAATGTCCCGTTTTTCCACAGTTGTGACACACAGCATCTGTAGCAGGGCATTCTAATCTTCCATGTGAGGGCATTTTCCCACATCTATAACAGCCCTTTGAACCTTGCTGTGGCCATGTATTAGATTTATATTTGCCTGATGTTTGTGCTTGTGGCTGAAAAATTTGTGTAGATGGCTGAAGCTTTGAGGGAAATTTGGATTTTCTGTAACTTTTTGCATGCACAGCATCAACATTAGAGCACTTGCTAGAGCCGCCATTTTCTCCCCTTAAATCACACTGCTGTCGTCTAACTTCTTCAGACTGCCTTGTCTTGGTTATAGCAGTTTCAAGGGTTAGATCTCTGTCTAGCTGTAACCTTTCTGACAATGAAACGTTTCTCAGCCCGACCACCAACCTGTCACGTATCAGCTCATTCTGTAGCTGTCCATTCTTGCAATGTTCCGCTAATCCATACAGAGCAGTTATAAAGGAATCCACCGTTTCTCCCGGCAACTGCACACGCTGATTGAACTTGGCTCTTTCATATATTACACTCTTTTTAGGCACAAAAAATTTATCAAAGCCCGCCTTAACATCCGTGTACTTCTTCCTCTCTTCTGCAGTTAGCGTTAGCCCTTTAAGCACATCTTCGGCTTCATCACCTATACAATACACTAACGTGTTAACCTGGTTTTCTTCCGACGTCGCGTTTAAATTGCTTGCGAGCCGAAAGCGGTCAAATCTCCTAATCCAACGCTCCCATTCTTGAGGCTTGGTAAAATCGAATGGCTCTGGAGGTTGTATTGTGAACGTAGCAGTTGGTGTAGATTGCGCCATCTCTCTCCCTTCTCCGCTCACAAGTCGCCCAATTCTGACACCATGTCAAGATATTGGTAACGAAACAAAAGAGGTTCGTACCACGACGTACTTGGAGCTTGTCTTTATTTAGCCATCAGCACCTAACATCCGGGCGAGAACCGGAACAGCCCTTTTATTTTCAAAATACAAGCATTCTCTTACACTATTATTCCAAAATACCACAGAAATCAATTATTTATAATTCAGATGAGAATAAAGTTAGTGTTAATTCAAATTAACAAACATTTAGTTTTTCTGTTCTGCAAATCATTAAAACAGAAAAGGCAGAGACAACATAATAATCTTAAGATATTATATCGTATGCTATGTGTTGTGAATACACCCATGTTAGACATTAAAATTTACTTCCATTGCATATCATTAGACACATATGCGTGAAATATAATTACATTAATAAACCTGTACAAAGACCTCCAGATATATACTGGGCTTCTATATTTACACATTTAAGTGCTGAATAACATATTGAGCTATGACATCCTATGACATTAAAAATCATTCTATATTTAAATTTTCTCATATATGTGGCTATTGAGGTTCAAGATCATAGGCCCTGTCCCATATGGCACACTTCATATGAATACTCGGTCTTGTGTACTTATTTCATGTGTCCGTTAAATCCATGAGACCCATGGATGAGGTGTCTCATTTTTCATTTTAGATTTCAAAAGGTTGCTCACGCATTCTTTGTGGTTGATATGTGCCCTTGATGCGCACTTGCTGCACCCAAACTGATGCAAGCTCTACAGCACACTTCTTTTCGACAATCAAAGCAGGGCTCCGTTTTTGCACATCGTGCACAATAACCCTAAAGGCACCAGGGTGCCGGTGCCACCGTCTTCTTTTATATATATATATATATATTATATATATATATATATATATATATATATATATATATATATAAATATAGCTGCGAGCAGCGATGAAGGGCCAAAGCCGGCGGCACCGCCCCCCCGGTGCCTTTAGGTAACTAAAGGAACCGGGGTTGCAGTGCCACCGGCTTGGGCCCGCAATCACTGCTCGCAGCTATATTTATATATATATATATTTAGGGCCCAAGCCCTGAAAGGGCGCAGAGCCCTATTGTTTTCCTTAGGATTAATTTTTTTTTCTCTTTTATTTTTCTTACGAATATTCGGGCACTTTTGGGGCCCTTAACGTGCCTGAAAACTCTTGAAACTTTGCACGCGGGTCAGAACCCGCGGCCATCAGGGTCGGGCTGAAGATGGTACCCGGGCGTGGCAGGGGGGCTAGACAGCACCCCCTGGTACGGGGTCCGAAAACTTGGTACATAAATCAAACACGCTTGCATGTAAGAATATGAAACTCGGTACACAGATCTCATCGGTTCATATATACTTCATACTCTTACTTTTTACCCCAGCCCAACAGGAAGTCGGCTATTTAGGGTTGTTTGTAAAACGCATGCAATGGAATTTAAAGTACTTCTCCTAGAGCAGGGGTCGGGAACCTATGGCTCGCGAGCCACATCTGGCTCTTTGGCAAAAATCATGTGGCTCGCGAGGTCTTTCACCCTTTATCAACAAACGAGCGATAACAAAAATTAAGACATCAATCAGCCAATTACAATTCCCTTGTAGGCCTACAGCCTACCAAAGTTAATGAAAAATTTATGATAATAATTATATTCATGTTGTACCGGCAAAAGTGCGTATTCAGTGCTGGTCGCGAGTGTTACGAGTCATGAGAGCAATCAACTAACCACTTACGTCTCTGTGGTAACCTACAGCTCCTGCACTGGGATTCAAGCAGCTGCAGCCTGTTTAAGGTAGGCCTAATGGCGAAAAGCAGCAAAAATGTAAAAGAAGGCTATATAAACTTTAATATATCATTTTATTGAAACCGGTGCTTTGCTGTGCAGAGACATTTCGAAACATTTCACCCGCTGGTAGGCTACTTTCACTTTTGCCGCAGAGTCCCTTTATGACACATGATAAATGTGTCGTATTTTCGATAATCCATGCAGATTTCAGTTGAAGATTCGGTTTAAAGTAATTAATAACAAAACATGAAGGAATGAGAGAAAAAAAGAGCAGGATGTGCTTTATATTGAAAAGAAATATTAAAAGCGCGATAAGCCGGAAAAGAGAACGGAATTCTACTGGCAGGATGCTGTGCGCTCCGAGCGTAACACGGACAAGCATAGTAGACGGCCAAATAAACAGAAATATGTCGAAATGCCAAGTCGAGTATTCACGTAAACACAGTAGATGTAAGTACTGTGTGCATTCTCTCCCTCTCTCTCTCTCTCTCTCTGTTGCATGCCGGGAGCGAGTGAACGGAGTTTGGCGTGGGTGAGAGGTGTTGTTGAGTGTTTTTTCCTTAATATTTTTTTTTTCTCTTCCTCTCTTTCTTGAATTTAGTTTTATTAAGTGGTAGGATTATTTTGGCTGACTTCGGTCAGCGAGTGGGGAAAATGGGGACTAATGCGGGTGATTTCTCGCAACTGACTATCAGACATGGTTGCAAATGTATGCCTGATGCGTCTGTGTCAGTAGAGGATTGCCTGGTGGCCGTGAGTGCTGTAGTCGGTGGCGTAAACATCAAGTCTGCCTCTCGCATGAATAAGGCGATAGTAATTTTTTTGAGTCAAAGCCAAATGGTTAATGATTTAATAGAGAGCGGATTAACAATAAACGAAATGTTTGTGCCCGTTTTGCCTCTGTCGAGCCCATCAAAAAAGATTGTTTTGTCAAACGTACCTCCATTTGTCAAAAACGAGAAGCTAGAGGAAATACTACTCCGATATGGTAAATTAGTGAGTCCCATTAAGATGATCACGCTGGGATGCAAAAATCCCCAACTTAAGCATGTAATGTCTTTTCGGCGCCAGGTTTTTATGATTTTGAATTCTCAGAGCGATCCTTTGAACTTGTCGGCGAAACTAACTGTCGAAGGGAAGGATTACACTATTTTTATAAGTTCTGAGTCCATGAAGTGCTTCATTTGTGGCGAATTCGGACACGTTCGACAGACTTGCCCGAATCGTAATAGAAATGGCGTTAATGAAGTTTTGGCTGATAATATGGTTGATGCTGGTGGGGCGCGAGGTTCTGACGTTGCGGACGCTGCGCCGTTACTACTTCCACAAGCCGTCGCGGAGTCAGCACCGAGTGGCTCGCTCGAGGATAGTGGGGAAAGTTTCCTGTCGGCTAATTCCAGCAATAGTGCCGGGGAGATAGCTCAGGTTGCCCAGGTAGCTGATGTGATACCCGTTGTCACACAGCCAGAGTTGAGTTCGGATCAGGCACATGTAAAAGATGCACATGAGCCCGAATCACTCAAAGATGAACAACAAATACAACCCGAAGTAACATTAAGTGATATTAAAATAAGTACTGATGAATCGATTGATCAGAGTCAAGGAGATAATGTTTCGCAAGAAGTGGATTTCGATAAGGATGACGAGGAACTATATGATGGGAATGACATGATGGACTTGGAAAATATTTCTGAAGGTAGGACTAAACTTTACTCATTACAGCAGATAAATACCTTCCTTGACCATACAAAGGGGCTTCGCAAGCCCAGTATCGAGTCGCATTTTCCAGATTTGAAACTTTTCCTGATGTCTTGTACTGTAGCTATGCGGAAGGCAACCTTTGATGAGCTCGATAGACCAAAACGGTACCGCCTTAAGAAGATCCTTTGTAATCTAAGAAGTATACTGAATTTACCAGGCAAAAAGTGATATGGCTAGCATGCAATTTTTGGGGTATTTTTCTTTTTTTCTCTTTATGGCATCCATGAGAATTGGCACTTTAAATATTAATGGGTGTCGAGATGCTGTTAAAAGGTTTAGTCTTTTTGACTATATTATGATAAAGAGGGCTTGTATAGTTTTTCTTCAGGAAACTCATACAGATCCAAATAATCAAGTACAATGGCAGAGTGAATGGAAGGGGCAGGCTATATTAAGGCATGGTTCTAGTGTTAGCGCAGGGGTTGCAATTCTCCTTGGGCCAGAGTATAAGGAGCATCCTGTGAGTGTTTTTGGATTGGTTCCTGGTCGAATGTTGCGTGTTGATATAATGGTTCATGGACTCAATTTTTCGCTATTTAATGTGTACGCTCCAAACATTGGTTCAGAGCGAATTTTCTTCTTTAAAAAATTGAAAACTGCGTTAAGTGATGTTTTGCAGGATAGAATGGTTGTTCTGGCTGGGGATTTTAATTGTACTATAAATCATACCTTAGATAGGAACCATGAAGAACCACATAAGCAGTCGTCAGAAGAACTTAAAACTGTGTTAACTTATCATTGTCTTGTAGATGTTTGGAGAGAAGCTTTCCCTCAGACCAAACAATATACCTGGTTGAAAGTAAACTCTAATATGATATCTGGAGCCAGGCTTGATAGAATCTATGTACAGAAAAGTGTTAGGGGTAGTTTTTTTAAGAGTTGTATTATGCCCACTGCTTTATCGGATCACCAGTACATGTCTGTTGAAGTTTCTACTGCACAGAGCACTTTTAAGCACTCACTTTGGAAGTTTAATAGTAGACTTTTGCAAGATCACAACTTTGTGCACTCTTTCACCTTTTTTTGGGAGACGTGGAGAGAGAGTAAAATGCTATATAAGTCCCTAAGTCAATGGTGGGATATTGGCAAAATACAAATTAAACTTTTTTGTCAGAACTATATTGCCTATAATAAAAGCATTCTGTAAAGTACATTGAAACAGCTTGAACAAGACATCCTTTACACTGATGATAAAGCGGATGGTGTGGACACTGCTGAAATCCTTGAACGGAATACATTTCTCTTACGGAATCTTTTAGAAGAAAGGGCCCAAGAGACACTTGTACGAGCAAGGTTTACCACCTTTAACAATATGGACGCTTCGACATCATCCTTCTTTAGTCTGCAGAAGAAGACTGTAAATAGGAAGATTTTATGTCATTTGAAACTTCCAGGGGGAGGAAAAGTGACTGATGATCGTGGAATCATGTCACATGCTTTATCTTTTTATGAAGAGCTTTACAAGGCTGAACCCTGTGATGATGAAATGGCTGACATTCTTCTTCAAGATTTACCTCAACTTACGGAAGAGGAGAAATCTAGACTTGATCTACCTTTGACTTTTGCTGAACTGACTGTAGCTGTTCAGGAACTCTCTTCTGGCAAAGTTCCAGGATTGGATGAGTTGAATGCTGAATTTTACAAACAGTTTTGGTCGGTGATCGGAAAGGACCTGTTTTCTGTGTTCTTGGGGTTTCTGGAAAGAGGCACATTACCTGTGAGCCTTCGGAGGGCCGTGATTACTTTACTACCCAAGAAGGGTGATCTTGGAGACAGTAAAAATTGGCGCCCTGTGTCGTTGCTCGGAGTTGACTACAAAATATTTTCCAAAGCTTTGACTAATAGACTCAAACTTTGTATATCTTCAGTGATTCATGTAGATCAAGCTTATTGTATTCCGAATCGATCTATTTTTGATAATCTTTTTTTGGTTCGGGACTTGATTTCCTTTGCTAAAGTGCATAAACTTGATGTAGGTTTGGTTTCTTTGGACCAAGAGAAAGCCTTTGATCGAGTTGATCATGGCTTTCTTTTTAAATGTTTTAATGCCTTTGGTTTTGGTTCATCATTTATTTCTTATGTTAAGCTCCTGTACACGGATGTATATAGCATACTAAAAGTAAATGGCACCCTTTTAAGACCATTTTTAGTTGGCAGAGGTATACGACAAGGGTGTGGCCTCTCAGGTATTTTATATGCTATTGTTATTGAACCACTCTTGGCAGTTCTGAGACGTCAATTAAGTGGGATTTCTACAGTGTGTCCTTATAGTACAGATTTGGTAACGGCTAGATTAAGTGCATATGCTGATGACGTTACAGTGGTAATAAGGTCAGATGAGGATGTTAAGAATTTGGTATCATCTCTGGATATATATCAAAGAGCATCTTCCTCAAGAATAAATTGGCAAAAGAGTGTATCCTTTTTGCTGGGCAAATGGGAGAACGGAGGCCCGCCAGTACTTCCTCAGCTCTGCTCTTGGAGCTTGGAAGGGTTCAAAGTGCTTGGGGTTTTTATGGGGCTAGATCAATATATGAAGAATAATTGGGAAGGTATATTTGATAAAGTGTCTGGCCGTCTACAAAGGTGGAGGTGGATTCTCCCTAATTTGTCATATAGGGGTAGAGTACTTATAATTAATAACTTAGCTGCATCTATGTTGTGGCATCGTTTAAATGTACTTGATCCACCAAAATTTCTTTTGCAACGTTTGCAGAACATTTTTGTAGATTTTTTTTGGGATGGTCACCATTGGCTTCCCCCTGCAGTTCTTTACTTGCCAGTTACTGAAGGAGGTCAAGGGTTAATTGATGTGACCGCTAAAGTTAAAGCTATGAGGTTAAAAATTGCTCAGACTTTGCTTTATTCTAAAGGGCATACAACATCATGGGTGACATTTGGCCTGGCTTTGCTTAGAACTTTTGGCGGCTTTTCCCTTGATAAACAATTGTTTTTGATGTCTTCGCATAGAAACGTTATAGGCCTATCTGATGTAAGATTCTATGCGTCAGTTTTAAATTCCTGGACTGTTTTTAAGGAATTTGGACGCGAAAATGACCATTTTGGCCTGAATGAGCCACTGTTTTATAACCCCTTTCTTGGTGGCAATGTTTGCATGTCTAATATCATTGCTAAAACATTTATAGATAAGGGTTTGACCACAGTTGCACATCTGATTGATATTGCTTCCAAAAAATGGAGACCAGCAGCCGAAATTTGTGAACAGCTGGGATTCAGGTCTGTGAGGATGGTGCAACTTTTCATAAACAGTCTGAAAGCTGATTTTCCCTCCCAATTCCTCCATTTTGTAAATTGTTTCCTGTCTGGTGATTCGATGCAATGTTCTTTCCCTAAGTTACTTGTGTCTCCAAGGGTTTGTACAGAGGATGACCAAGAGGGGAAGTTATTGAAATTTAAGGGGCTGCAGGAGCTTGATTTTCAAGCTGTTGGAAAAAGAGAGTTTTATCAGATATGTGTAAAGACTGACTATTTTGGGAATATTAATCAGAGATGTGATACAAAATGGAGAGAGTATCTTATGGACTTTGATGATCTTGCTCCCTCTTGGAGACTGTTGTATAAAGGTCCCCTTCCAAAACGATCTGGGGATCTACAGTGGAGAATATTGCACTGTGTATTACCTACAAATAGTTTTGTTTCTAAGTTTAATATGGCTGTTTTATCATTCTGCAATTTTTGTACTAAACCAGAGACTGTGTTCCGTGTCTTTGTTGAATGTCCTAGGCTAGTATCACTGTTTACCTTATTGGAAAGAATACTTGGAAGCCTAGGTTTTTGTTTTAACAAGACATTCTTTATTTATGGATGCAAGTATTCAAAAACACATAGAGAACAGTGTGCCTTGGCAAATTTTGCAGTTGGGCAAGCTAAACTAGCCATTTGGAAGACTTGCAGAATGGCTGCTGAGGGGAGAAATATGAGCGTGCTGAAAATGTTTACTGCCTTGGTTGAATCCAGAATCAGACTGGAACATAAATTCTATCAAATCACAAAAAACATATTTGAATTTGAGTCTAAATGGTGTGTGAATGGTGCTTTATTGTCAATATGTGAAGATGAAACTATAGTGTTTAATTGGTGATGTTTAATGGTCATTTTAAATTGTATTTTCTTATTTTCTTTTATTTTTCTTTATTTTTCTGTAGATTGTAGCAGTACGTCTACAGGGGTGAAATACATTGTATTTTAGTGTTTTAGTACATGTTTTAATAAAGAGTTGTAAAGTCAAAGTCTCTCTCTCTCTCTCTCTCTCTCTCTCTCTCACACACACACACACACACGCAGACAGAGAGGATTTATGCTCATCAGTTGGTAACTCAATCTCACAGTGAAGGCCCTTCACAATTAATACATGTTGAAACTTTATTGTTTGCTGAATATTTGTTTGTTTTTAGTTGTCTATGGACCTAATAATTACCGCTGTTGAAATTTTATTGAAAAAAGCACATCTTTAAGAATAATATTATATAGCCTATTTTACTGTGGCATACATTAACTGATCTTGATGAAACTTCAGCAGTGTGTTCGTTGTAATAGGCCGATCACATGGATGTGACTA